>NW_026042312.1:182500-190000 GCF_023856365.1 Brienomyrus brachyistius | reverse complement strand
ATTAAACAGTTCTGTACATTTTAAAGTCACATAATAAAACACCTTTAAAACAATATTAAACAAATATATTACAGAACCATTCCCTATAGGATAAGCAAAACATAACAATAAAAACAAGCAATACATATACACACTTTAAAATCTAATTACAATCATATGGCCATTAACATAATTAAAATGTCACCTCAAATGCAAGCCATTAAAATATTAAAACCTTAAAAATGGAACAGACCCGTAGACCTCAGGCCTCGGCACAAGGGTCGGGTTAAAACAGGGTTATGCATCATCCTAAAACACATAAAATCAATGGCCTCAGGCTAAAAAACTGGTTAGTCACAGACATGGCACAGCACATAGAATAAAATGTTAATAAATACAGTTAATGTTAATACATAAAGGTGCTAAAAGTGACCAACCACAGCCGTGCTCAATCTCAGTACATGCAGTTAATTAAAAGAATATTTGCAACACCATACACGCACAAAAAACAAAGCACACTTACCTAAAACCCAAAGTACCTCCTGTGTGCTTCAGGACAGTGCGTCATGTCGACCCTGTAGGATGGAGCGTCACCACCTAAATGAAACGGGGCTAAAGCCAAAAGAGGCCCTTCCACCTCTCCTTGGCCTCGTGGTAGCCCCGTTGGATGACGTCGGTCTCCATCCTGAAACCCAAATCGGCCCGGATTTTGCGGAATACCCCTTGTGCCTCCAGACGAACCCCTCTGCGGATGAGCGCGGTCCTGGCATTCCAAAGCTCTCGCTTGGTAATGCTGACCAGCAGCCACATCCAGGGGCCGAAGGGGTTATGGAGGTTGGGGTCCCACCCCTTCAACACCTTGTCGTAGGTCAGACCGGGCTGCGGGTCTACACGTCCACACAGGCCCGCTACCAACCCCCAGACTCTCTGTGCATGCCCGCAGTCCCAAAACACGTGCTTGATGGTCTCATCCTCGCTGCACTCGGGCCTGGGGCAGCGGGGGTGTCTGGTCAGCTTATGCCTGTGCAAGACGTCCCTGACTGGCAGCTTACCATGAAGGCACTGCCAGTTCAGGTCCTGCAGCCTGTGATCCAAACCCTTAGGCTGGATTCTCGCCCATGTGCCTTCCTCCAGGCCCAACATGGCCCGAGTCTCCCTATGACCAAGCAAAGCCTTGTAAAGGGCTCTGTGCTTGGTCAGGGCCTCTGTCTTGACACCTGCCGGAATAGACTTACTCCACTTGACAGCGTGGCTGTAGTGGACCGGCAGGGTCTCAGCCTTAGGGCCGAGGTTGGTCCACGACGTCACCAGACGTCTCATGGGGAGAGCCAGCCACAGACGCACAAAGTGCTGATGGGGGTGCTCGAGGGGAGCTGCCAGGCGCGTGCAGAGCTGCGAGAAGAACAGGCAGTCAAGCTTGAGAGGAAAGTCAATAACGTCCCTCCCCCCACTGTCCTTTCCGAGATACAACACTTCCCTACGCACGTACTCATACCTGCCCCCCCAGACGAGGTTAAAAACGTCCCCCGTCAGGCCCCTCCGCATGAAGCGGGGCAAAGGGTACACATGTGCAAGGTAGAGCAGGGTGGGAAGAATATCCACTTTTAAGGCTAAAACCTTACCTTGGAAGGACAGGGACCTGGACTTCCACAGTCCGATCTTCCGCCTGGCGATCGCCAACCGCTCCTCCCAGTTCAACCGGGCGGCACCATCCGAAAGGAAGCTGACCCCCAAAACTTTGAGAGGACCGTCACAGAGGGTGAGACCACCTGCGACGTCCTCCCTCGCCTTCCAGCTGCCGAAATACTTGGCCACCGACTTACTGAGGTTGAGCGTCGCGCCAGAGGCCCAACCGAACGCGTGAACGAGGCTCAAGGCATGACCAAGAGACTGATCCGAGCAGACGAAAAGCGTGGTGTCGTCTGCATACTGGGTCAGTTTAACAGTTGTCCCCCGACTTCCTGGGATAAGAAGGCCATCGACCCCGGGGTGGGTGCGAATGGCGCACGCCAGTGGCTCTATATAGAGCGCGTAGAGGAGGGGGGAGAGGGGACATCCCTGCCTCACTCCACTCCGCTGGGGCACCAAATCACTCAGGAAGCCATTGATAACAACATGGCTCTCAACTTCGTTATACAAAGTGTGTAACCACCCCAGGTAATTGGGCCCGAAGCCAAACTTACCCAATACTTTGAACAGGAAGCGGTGATCTACCCGGTCGAAGGCTTTCTCCTGGTCCAAGCTGACCAGCAGGAGAGGGAGGTTCCTATCCTCCACCCAGGCGATGGCGTCGCGGATGAGGTGGAGATTCCACGTCGCCGATCGACCCGGTACTCCACACGTCTGGTCGCTGTTAACCAGATGAGCCATGGCCTTCTTCAGGCGTTCGGTAAGGGTCTTTGCGATGAGCTTTGTGTCTACACAAAGCATGGTCAGGGGCCTCCAGTTGCCAAGGTCGGCCCGATCGCCCTTCTTGTGCAACAAAGAGAGGACCCCCGACCTCATGCTCCTAGTGAGCAAACCCCGGCGCTGAACGTCCTCTACAACCTGCAGTAATTCCGGCCCGAGGACATCCCAAAAGGTGGAATAAAATTCCACCGGGAGCCCATCAAGGCCAGGTACCTTGCGGCGGTTCATCTTGCCAAGCACTGCGGTCAGCTCGGCCAAGGTGATGGGGGCTTCTAAGCCGTCCCGGATGTCACTGGGAAGACAAGGTGAGATGTTATCTAGGAAGCACTCCCCAGCAACCGGGTCCGTATCCCTAACATTAAAAAGGTTAAGGTAAAACAATTTAGCAACCTCCAGCATGTCTGATGTATCCGTGACTATATTGCCATTTGAGGCACGGAGAGAGCTAAAGCTCTTCTCCTCCCGGGCTTCCCTGGCTCTGTGGAAAAAGAAAGAATTGCACTTTTCATTATTTTCCACATAGAATATTTTGTCGCGGAGCATTTGGGCCGAGGCAGCCTGTTCATGCAGGCGCCTCAGCTCACCCTTTATGTCAAGCAGCCGCTCGTGGTTGATGATGCCCCCGTTGTTGTGAGCGGCGTATTCATCCCGCAACCTTCTCTCCAGCTGCAGAATGGAAAACCTCTTCTCCATCCTGCGCTGCTTGCTGTACTGCATGGAGAAGGTTCGGATCCTGTCCTTCACACTCTCCCACCATTCGGCCACGGAGGGGAAGGTAGGCTTGTCCTTCTGCCACTCGGAGAAGTGATCTAAAAAAAGGTGTCTAAAATCTCTCTCCTCCAAGATCTGCAGGTTCATTTTCCAATAGCCGCCCCCATATACAGGGGCGTCTATGGAGACAGTGGCCTCCACTGCCAGATGGTCAGTGGGCCACTGTGGGGAGAGGGACACCTTTTTAAAAACAACGGGGGGTGAAGCTAAAATGTAGTCGATGCGGCTGCTGGCTCCGCGACTATTATGCCAGGTGAAGCCCGGCATGCTGGGGTTGCATGTTTTAAAACCGTCAACAAGTTTAAAGGAACGAATAAAATGGCGAAAATGCCCTGAGCTGACATCCTGTCTTCCCTCCAACGAGATGTTAAAGTCCCCTCCTAAAATCAAGTGTCGATCTGTGACACAGAACGGGGACAACTCTTCAAAGAGAGTTATACGGGACGAGGCCTCCACCGGAGCGTAGACACATATGGCCCGGAGGCGCTGTCCCCTCCATGTGGCGTCCACTCCCAAAACCCTGCCCTGAAGGACGGTAAACGCACTTACTTCTTCAAAGGCGCGGTCGCCAAAAAGGATCCCGACGCCTGAGGAGTGGACGCCACCTACGCTCCAGTAGGATCTACCCCTCTTCCACTGTCGTGAAAAGAGAGCCTCGTCCCGCTGGTCCCGGAGGTGGACTTCCTGCAGAAAACAAATGCTGAAGGGAGAAGATGCCAGCTGGTTAAAAACAGATGTACGTTTTAAAATGTTCCTCAAACCCCTTACATTCAAGGTGACAATATTAAAATTGGCCATAGAATGTTAAAATAATAAAATACAATTAAAAACAACAAACTAAAATAATAAAAGCCAGCCATTAAAAACAATACTGTCCTACTGCCCCCCCTCCTCAGTCAACCTCAAAAGGTCCCCCAATTCCAGCCCCCCCAGGTACTCCTGTTCATTAGCAGTGTCCTGTTGACCGCTGTACTCCTGGGGGGGTGCAGGGGACTGTCCCAAGTCCCACACCAGACGGGGGGCCTCTAACATCGGGGAGGGGGGACACTGTCGGCCTTGGTCCCCGGCCGCCACTGCTGGCGAGGTGGCCGGCGGAGGGCTGGATGCGTCGGGTTGCGCCTCCCTTCTGCTCTTCTTCCTCCCCCGGGGGGATGCACCGCTCTTCTTCCTCCTGCTGCTGACGCCTGGAGCCAGGGCGAGCTGCTCCACCTTGTTCGGAGACCCCTCCTGCATTGGTGTCGCACTCGAAGGGGCCTCCTCCACCTCGACCAGGGCTTCTCCTCCTGCCCCCGTCGCCGGCTGTTCCTGCCCAGTCGTGGGGGCTAGAGCTCCCCCACCATTCTCCGTGCCGACTGCTCTGTTACCCGACAGAGCGTCGGCATATGTAGTCTTTTTCTGTGGGCAGGAACGAGCCAGATGGTCCTCGCCGTTACAGTGTTTGCAGCGACGGGGGCCCTTGCAGTCCCTGGCCATGTGCCCCGACTCCAGGCAGTTGCGGCAGCGCAGGTTGGCGCATCCCTCCAGGGTGTGTCCAAAACTGTGGCACTGCCGGCAGAAGGGAGGCTGTCCAGAATAAAAAAGGTATGCCTTATTGCCCTGTAAAGTAAAATAGGCTGGGGGGTGGCTAAAACCGCCTGCGCCATTAGCGTCCGGGCGCAGGCGGGCCTGGAACTGGCGTCGGCCAGTCCAGATCCCCAGCTCATCCCGGATGTCCCTGTGGCCAGGAAGAAGATCCACATACTTTGTCAGAAATTGGGAAACGGCCTCGGCGGTAACATGCGGGTTGAAACAATGGACTGTTATTACCCGCTTGTCGGGCCACCACAGCGGCTCGATGTTGTAACGTCCGAGGAGGGGGTGCTGGGCCCCCTCCTTGCTCCGCTCCAGGACCTTGGTGTAACTCTCGTCGGTGGACAAGGTGACCTCGAAGAAGCGGAAGGGCCCATTCCGCTGTACGCAGAGGATGTCCTGCATCTGAAGGCCCAACGCTCCAAAGGCCACCTCCCGGATGAAGGCCAGCCGGTCGGGGAAGGTGCCCACCTCCTCCTCAGCCCTCCAGCAGAACCGGGCGGTATTCCGCAGGCCACCGCCTGCTACCAGCCACGGCCCGCTGAAGGGCTTCCTCGATGGTCCGCCGGCCGTTGCCATCCGGGAAGGTCCACCGACGTCGCCGCTGGAGCAGAGTCCTTCCGCCGCCGTGGTCCCGACGTCCGCCGTCCGCCAATCCGGGATGAGCCGAGCAGAGCTAAACTATAAAAGCAGCTAAAAAATAAAAACACCAGTTCGCCCAGCAGGGCGGTGGGCAAGCCACCAGCCACTGCGGGATCCCCAGCCTAATAAAAACAGAAATAAAAGCAGGGATAAAAGGCTAAAAAGGAAGGCACGGGTCGCCCCGTGGCAGCAGCGGTCAAGCCACCTGCTGGTCACGCCTTAGGTTCACCGTGCCTTCCTCTAAAAAACCCAACGCAGTCCGTAAAAAGCGGTAAAAAGTCAATAAAATCCACTTGATCTTAGCCAAAAGGCCGAGAAGCGATGCCCGCAGACTGCGCCCCGCCGGGCTCCGGCATGCGGGACGCCGACGGAGCCGGCGCGGCTGGGTCCTCGCCAGCCTCTCTGGGAGGTGGCGCCCGGCGAGACCACGCACGATCCCAGAGGACCAGAAACACGCCACTGGGCAGATAGAGCCGGCCGCTAAGCCGGGCACAGTCTTACTTTGATACAGCGGCGGTGCAGCTCTGCTTGCGCAGAGCCTCCAAAAATACAGTGAACTCATCGCTATCCCTCTCCACGGAAATCTTTAGTAAAAGGCGAAAGATTTATACGGGATGAAGAGAGACCCGAGTCGATGCAGAGCCGTCGCTCAGCAGGTGGCCGCTAGCCGGGCCTCCGTGACGCCCCCGCTCGGGGTTGAATTCTCGGGGGCGTCGCAGCCACCGGCCTCGGGGCCCCGACTCCTCCCTGTCCTCCTGGCATCTGAAAGATCAGCAATCATGTAAACGGACATGAGAGAAAATTCAAAAGGCAAAGATGACGGCCTGCCTTACCTCAGCACAGCTGCCCACCCCTCAGAGAGCATATCATGACCGTGCTTTTTTTTTTTATGATTTAAAAAAAAAAAAAAAAAAGAAGAAAAACGGAGGGAAGCGGGACCGGCGCACGGACAGAGTCGGTCCCTCACGACACCGGCTGATCGCCTGGCGAGCGGCGCGGGCTCTCGGTCTGATAAGCGGAACGCCGATCGGCTCTGTCTTTCAACAGCAGGGGGCAGTAGAGGTGCACCGTTCCCAGAAACACTGCAATACCGGGTCGATGCGTGGAGCGGACGGGGCAAGCCCCACTTCCGGCTCCCTGTTCCAAAAATCCGTTTAATATGTGGTCCCCTCCATGGGGGACGTATCAGATATTAAACTGATAAGAACAGATACTACACTTGATCTTAGCCAAAAGGCCGAGAAGCGATGCCCGCAGACTGCGCCCCGCCGGGCTCCGGCATGCGGGACGCCGACGGAGCCGGCGCGGCTGGGTCCTCGCCAGCCTCTCTGGGAGGTGGCGCCCGGCGAGACCACGCACGATCCCAGAGGACCAGAAACACGCCACTGGGCAGATAGAGCCGGCCGCTAAGCCGGGCACAGTCTTACTTTGATACAGCGGCGGTGCAGCTCTGCTTGCACAGAGCCTCCAAAAATACAGTGAACTCATCGCTATCCCTCTCCACGGAAATCTTTAGTAAAAGGCGAAAGATTTATACGGGATGAAGAGAGACCCGAGTCGATGCAGAGCCGTCGCTCAGCAGGTGGCCGCTAGCCGGGCCTCCGTGACGCCCCCGCTCGGGGTTGAATTCTCGGGGGCGTCGCAGCCACCGGCCTCGGGGCCCCGACTCCTCCCTGTCCTCCTGGCATCTGAAAGATCAGCAATCATGTAAACGGACATGAGAGAAAATTCAAAAGGCAAAGATGACGGCCTGCCTTACCTCAGCACAGCTGCCCACCCCTCAGAGAGCATATCATGACCGTGCTTTTTTTTTATGATAAAAAAAAAAAAAAAAAAGAAGAAAAACGGAGGGAAGCGGGACCGGCGCACGGACAGAGTCGGTCCCTCACGACACCGGCTGATCGCCTGGCGAGCGGCGCGGGCTCTCGGTCTGATAAGCGGAACGCCGATCGGCTCTGTCTTTCAACAGCAGGGGGCAGTAGAGGTGCACCGTTCCCAGAAACACTGCAATACCGGGTCGATGCGTGGAGCGGACGGGGCAAGCCCCACTTCCGGCTCCCTGTTCCAAAAATCCGTTTAATATGTGGTCCCCTCCATGGGGGACGTATCAGATATTAAACTGATAAGAAC
>NW_026042312.1:0-177500 GCF_023856365.1 Brienomyrus brachyistius | reverse complement strand
CAGACGCACAAAGTGCTGATGGGGGTGCTCAAGGGGAGCTGCCAGGCGCGTGCAGAGCTGCGAGAAGAACAGGCAGTCAAGCTTGAGAGGAAAGTCAATAACGTCCCTCCCCCCACTGTCCTTTCCGAGATACATCACTTCCCTACGCACGTACTCGTACCTGCCCCCCCAGACGAGGTTAAAAACGTCCCTCGTCAGGCCCCTCCGCATGTCCGATCTTCCGCCTGGCGATCGCCAACCGCTCCTCCCAGTTCAACCGGGCGGCACCATCCGAAAGGAAGTTGACCCCCAAAACTTTGAGAGGACCGTCACAGAGGGTGAGACCACCTGCGACGTCCTCCCTCGCCTTCCAGCTGCCGAAATACTTGGCCACCGACTTACTGAGGTTGAGCGTCGCGCCAGAGGCCCAACCGAACGCGTGAACGAGGCTCAAGGCATGACCAAGAGACTGATCCGAGCAGACGAAAAGCGTGGTGTCGTCTGCATACTGGGTCAGTTTAACAGTTGTCCCCCGACTTCCTGGGATAAGAAGGCCATCGACCCCGGGGTGGGTGCGAATGGCGCACGCCAGTGGCTCTATATAGAGCGCGTAGAGGAGGGGGGAGAGGGGACATCCCTGCCTCACTCCACTCCGCTGGGGCACCAAATCACTCAGGAAGCCATTGATAACAACATGGCTCTCAACTTCGTTATACAAAGTGTGTAACCACCCCAGGTAATTGGGCCCGAAGCCAAACTTACCCAATACTTTGAACAGGAAGCGGTGATCTACCCGGTCGAAGGCTTTCTCCTGGTCCAAGCTGACCAGCAGGAGAGGGAGGTTCCTATCCTCCACCCAGGCGATGGCGTCGCGGATGAGGTGGAGATTCCACGTCGCCGATCGACCCGGTACTCCACACGTCTGGTCGCTGTTAACCAGATGAGCCATGGCCTTCTTCAGGCGTTCGGTAAGGGTCTTTGCGATGAGCTTTGTGTCTACACAAAGCATGGTCAGGGGCCTCCAGTTGCCAAGGTCGGCCCGATCGCCCTTCTTGTGCAACAAAGAGAGGACCCCCGACCTCATGCTCCTAGTGAGCAAACCCCGGCGCTGAACGTCCTCTACAACCTGCAGTAATTCCGGCCCGAGGACATCCCAAAAGGTGGAATAAAATTCCACCGGGAGCCCATCAAGGCCAGGTACCTTGCGGCGGTTCATCTTGCCAAGCACTGCGGTCAGCTCGGCCAAGGTGATGGGGGCTTCTAAGCCGTCCCGGATGTCACTGGGAAGACAAGGTGAGATGTTATCTAGGAAGCACTCCCCAGCAACCGGGTCCGTATCCCTAACATTAAAAAGGTTAAGGTAAAACAATTTAGCAACCTCCAGCATGTCTGATGTATCCGTGACTATATTGCCATTTGAGGCACGGAGAGAGCTAAAGCTCTTCTCCTCCCGGGCTTCCCTGGCTCTGTGGAAAAAGAAAGAATTGCACTTTTCATTATTTTCCACATAGAATATTTTGTCGCGGAGCATTTGGGCCGAGGCAGCCTGTTCATGCAGGCGCCTCAGCTCACCCTTTATGTCAAGCAGCCGCTCGTGGTTGATGATGCCCCCGTTGTTGTGAGCGGCGTATTCATCCCGCAACCTTCTCTCCAGCTGCAGAATGGAAAACCTCTTCTCCATCCTGCGCTGCTTGCTGTACTGCATGGAGAAGGTTCGGATCCTGTCCTTCACACTCTCCCACCATTCGGCCACGGAGGGGAAGGTAGGCTTGTCCTTCTGCCACTCGGAGAAGTGATCTAAAAAAAGGTGTCTAAAATCTCTCTCCTCCAGGATCTGCAGGTTCATTTTCCAATAGCCGCCCCCATATACAGGGGCGTCTATGGAGACAGTGGCCTCCACTGCCAGATGGTCAGTGGGCCACTGTGGGGAGAGGGACACCTTTTTAAAAGCAACGGGGGGTGAAGCTAAAATGTAGTCGATGCGGCTGCTGGCTCCGCGACTATTATGCCAGGTGAAGCCCGGCATGCTGGGGTTGCATGTTTTAAAATCGTCAACAAGTTTAAAGGAACGAATAAAATGGCGAAAATGCCCTGAGCTGACATCCTGTCTACCCTCCAACGAGATGTTAAAGTCCCCTCCTAAAATCAAGTGTCGATCTGTGACACAGAACGGGGACAACTCTTCAAAGAGAGTTATACGGGACGAGGCCTCCACTGGAGCGTAGACACATATGGCCCGGAGGCGCTGTCCCCTCCATGTGGCGTCCACTCCCAAAACCCTGCCCTGAAGGACGGTAAACGCACTTACTTCTTCAAAGGCGCGGTCGCCAAAAAGGATCCCGACGCCTGAGGAGTGGACGCCACCTACGCTCCAGTAGGATCTACCCCTCTTCCACTGTCGTGAAAAGAGAGCCTCGTCCCGCTGGTCCCGGAGGTGGACTTCCTGCAGAAAACAAATGCTGAAGGGAGAAGATGCCAGCTGGTTAAAAACAGATGTACGTTTTAAAATGTTCCTCAAAACCCTTACATTCAAGGTGACAATATTAAAATTGGCCATAGAATGTTAAAATAATAAAATACAATTAAAAACAACAAACTAAAATAATAAAAGCCAGCCATTAAAAACAATACTGTCCTACTGCCCCCCCTCCTCAGTCAACCTCAAAAGGTCCCCCAATTCCAGCCCCCCCAGGTACTCCTGTTCATTAGCAGTGTCCTGTTGACCGCTGTACTCCTGGGGGGGTACAGGGGACTGTCCCAAGTTCCACACCAGACGGGGGGCCTCTAACATCGGGGAGGGGGGACACTGTCGGCCTTGGTCCCCGGCCGCCACTGCTGGCGAGGTGGCAGCCGGAGGGCTGGATGCGTCGGGTTGCGCCTCCCTTCTGCTCTTCTTCCTCCCCCGGGGGGATGCACCGCTCTTCTTTTGCCTGCTGCTGACGCCTGGAGCCAGGGCGAGCTGCTCCACCTTGTTCGGAGACCCCTCCTGCATTGGTGTCGCACTCGAAGGGGCCTCCTCCACCTCGACCAGGGCTTCTCCTCCTGCCCCCGTCGCCGGCTGTTCCTGCCCAGCCATGGGGGCTAGAGCTCCCCCACCATTCTCCGTGCCGACTGCTCTGTTACCCGACAGAGCGTCGGCATATGTAGTCTTTTTCTGTGGGCAGGAACGAGCCAGATGGTCCTCGCCGTTAAAGTGTATGCAGCGACGGGGGCCCTTGCAGTCCCTGGCCATGTGCCCCGACTCCAGGCAGTTGCGGCAGCGCAGGTTGGCGCATCCCTCCAGGGTGTGTCCAAAGCTGTGGCACTGCCGGCAGAAGGGAGGCTGTCCAGGATAAAAAAGGTATGCCTTATTGCCCTGTAGGTTAAAATAGGCTGGAGGGTGGCTAAAACCGCCTGCGCCATTAGCGTCCGGGCACAGGCGGGCCTGGAACTGGCGTCGGCCAGTCCAGATCCCCAGCTCATCCCGGATGTCCCTGTGGCCAGGAAGGAGGTCCACATACTTTGTCAGAAATTGGGAAACGGCCTCGGCGGTAACATGCGGGTTGAAACAATGGACTGTTATTACCCGCTTGTCGGGCCACCACAGCGGCTCGATGTTGTAACGTCCGAGGAGGGGGTGCTGGGCCCCCTCCTTGCTCCGCTCCAGGACCTTGGTGTAACTCTCGTCGGTGGACAAGGTGACCTCGAAGAAGCGGAAGGGCCCATTCCGCTGTACGCAGAGGATGTCCTGCATCTGAAGGCCCAACGCTCCAAAGGCCACCTCCCGGATGAAGGCCAGCCGGTCGGGGAAGGTGCCCACCTCCTCCTCAGCCCTCCAGCAGAACCGGGCGGTATTCCGCAGGCCCCCGCCTGCTACCAGCCACGGCCCGCTGAAGGGCTTCCTCGATGGTCCGCCGGCCGTTGCCATCCGGGAAGGTCCACCGACGTCGCCGCTGGAGCAGAGTCCTTCCGCCGCCGTGGTCCCGACGTCCGCCGTCCGCCAATCCGGGATGAGCCGAGCAGAGCTAAACTATAAAAGCAGCTAAAAATAAAAACACCAGTTCGCCCAGCAGGGCGGCGGACAAGCCACCAGCCACTGCGGGATCCCCAGCCTACTAAAAACAGAAATAAAAGCAGGGGTAAAAGGCTAAAAAGGAAGGCACGGGTCGCCCCGTGGCAGCGGCGGTCAAGCCACCTGCTGGTCACCCCTTAGGTTCACCGTGCCTTCCTCTAAAAAACCTGACACAGTCCGTAAAAAAGCAGTAAAAAGTCAGTAAAATCCACTTGATCTTAGCCAAAAGGCCGAGAAGCGATACCCGCAGACTGCACCCTGCCGATTTTTAAATAATATTATGCTTGTACTACTTACATTAACACAAAATCACAATCTAAAAGGCTGAAACACCATGCAAATCAATGCCAACCCAGTACAATAAGAATTTTAAGGATAACATTTAACAAATAGAACTACCTGCAGAACTATTACCCTTAAAACAGGCAAAAGAGCAATTCCACCAGCAAATACAATTATACACCATTAAAATCTAATTACATGGCCAATAAAACAATTAAAATGTTACCTTATATGCATGCCAATAAAAAGTTAAGATAAAAAAAAAAGTTCAAAAAGGAACATACCCGCAGACTTCCGACCTCTGCACAAGGGTCGGGCTAAAACACTGTCATACACCTTCCTAAAACACATAAAAGCAGTAACCTTAGGAACAAAATAGGTCAATCACAGAATAAACAGCACAACAGATAAAATAAAATGTTAATAATGTTAATACTGATGAATATGTGCTAACAGTGATCAACCAAAGAAGTGCTCAGTAAATTCTGTACATGCCATTAAATAAAATCCAAACCAAATAAAACACAAGCACAGAAAAAGAAAGCAAACTTACATAAAACCCGAGGTGTCCTTTGTGTGCTTCAGGAAAGCACATCATGTCAACCCTGTAGGATGGATTGTCACCACCTAGACGTACTGGGGCAGCCTAGGATCAAGGCAGTTAGATGGATGTCAGCTTACCTCTAGGGGTAGGTCGTTTAGGTGGATGGCAGCTTATTTCTGTGATCAGGGTGTTTGGGCAAATGTCAGCTTGCCTCTGAGATCAGAGTGTTTAGGTGGAAGCGAGGTTACCTCAGGGGTCAGGGGGCTGGGTCAAAGGCAGCCTACCTCTGGGGTTAGGGCATTTGGGTGGATGTGAGCTTACCTGAGGGGTCTGCGTGTTTGGGTAGACCGCAGCTTGCCTCTGGGATCAGGGTATTTGGGTAAATGTCAGCTTACCCCAGAGAACAAGGCGGTTAGATGATAGGTAGTTTACCTCTGGGATCAGCATGGTTGGGTGAATGGCAGATTACTTCTGGGAACAATGTGTTTGCGTGGATGGCAGCCTACATCTGGGATCAGGGTGTTTGGGCGGACAGTGGTTTGCCTCTGTGATCAGGGTGTTTCGGTAGACGGCAGCTTACCACTGGGATCAAGGAGCCTGAGTGGATGAAAACATACCTCTTTTATCAGAGTGTTTGGGTTTATGTCATCTTAACGCTGGAGTCAAGGCGCTTGGTTGGATGCAGTTGGTTGGATAAGAGCTTTACCTTTGGAATTAGGGCATCTGAGTAGATGACAGCTTAACTCTGCGATCAGGGTGTTTGGGTACATGTCAGCTTAGCTCTGGGGTCACGGTCTTCGGTTGGATGTGAGCCTTCCTGTGGAGTCAGGGCGTTTGGGTGAACAGCAGCTCACCTCTGGGGTCACAGCGTTTGTGTGTAGGGCAGCTTACTACAGCTAACTCTCAATTAGTTTAACTGAATTTATCCTAAAAAATAATATTTATCTCTATACCTGACACACAAAATACTGTGACTTATATATAATGTGGCATGTTGTAAATGCAACCAGTAATCAGAAGACAGTGTGACATGTGCTGCACACCAGGGCAATTTCAGAATCCCAAATCAGATCTGTAGTTAACACCAAGCTATGATAAACCAAGTGGCAACTATATACATGTATGGAAATCACACAACCCGAAAAACATATTAATACACGGGTATGTCTGACTCACTATCAAAAACGATGTAAACTTCCCTGTAGTAGTTAATAGATTAACAGACACAAAAAACCCAGAGGTACACCAACGAAAACACAGTGCAATGCTAGTACCAACTAGCAAGAGCTAGCTAACCAGCTAAAAAGTCGCAATTAACTTCTAAATTATCGAAACCCAGCTACATCGATAAGTACAAAAATTACCACGGAGCATACATGTATTAGTTTAATAAAGTTTAAGCAGAAATTATCTAAATAAATCCGGCTTTGGTTTTGTTTGCCGGAGCTCGAACGTCGGACATGTCTTACTCAAAGGGCGCGAACTTCGGCCGGTTTGTGGCAAAGTAACCATGACAACCGCCTGCCGCTGGCGCCACACAACGTCGTTGACCGCAGTCAGACTCTCGCGTGTTTACATCTGACTGACGCCGCCATAATGAGATTTAGTAGTACTAACGTTAAAAAAGCTCTTACCAACCTCATTTCACTGTATCCTATGCACGGCAATTTCTTTAGCTTTCAACAAACTTAATTTTACAGAACATAATTTCTGTATTGCCTCATTATATATATATTTTGACAATAAGTAGATTATTCTTTTACTATATGTAAATTCCTTAATTATATTCCATTGCTACTTTACAAAAGCCTTCAGGGAGTTTGGTCTTTTCATGACAACTAACCAAGTGTCTAACCAGTGTTTATCTGAATAATACAGAAAATTGAATGACACTTGTTAAACTCACCTGGACGTACCTTTTACAGTCGTTTAAACCGTCATGAGCAATGCTGAAATCACTGTTGCAAACAGTTCAGCGCGTAACATTGTCATTATTTGTCATCCTTATTAAACAAGGACACGTTTTTGTGTAATCTGTGGTGAAATGCATTTTATATTTTCGTTTTTTGAGACACTCTCCCTCCGCCGTGACGCTCCATGGAACCGATACCTTCGGATCTCTAGGAGTTAAATAAAAGCCCGCCCGCACTGAAATCTGATTGGCTTATATGGCTAAGTAAACCAACCAGGATGCTGTCTGTCTAGCACTGGCTACATGAAGAGTCACACATATAGGGATCCACACATACACACGTTCTCTCTTTCTCTCTATCCTTCTCTCTCTCGCTCATTCCTAGCTCATTTACTTGCTCATTCGTGCGCGCTACTGTCTCGCGTGCATGCTCTTGTTTGCTTGCTCTAGTTTCCGGGATATTTTTTTTTAATTTAGGAGCATCAGGGAGCCGCTGTCAATATGCGGGAGACTTGGGATGTCTGGATAACTGCTTATTTGTACTATAATAATAACTGATCATTTCCAGGGAGCCCTGATGATATTCTAAATTGTGCAGGGTTATATAAGTACTGTGAAGCTGTCGTTATCTAGTTAAATGTTTACAAATATTTATTATTTTATTATATTTCATGTATATTTTCAACTTATTCACACCTTATTGTACCATGCGTCCATGCATACTTTACTGTAAAATCAGACAGATAAACGTTTAGAAAAATAATCGATTCTACAACTTAACTTGCAGCTGTCCAAGTACACATCCATATTTTATTGCTGCAGATAACTGAGGTAGGTGTGGTATATAACGCTGAAGGTTAGACGTATAGTACAATAACATATGTACAACATGTGGGCATTTCAGTCAGACAAACGTTTAAAATGGAAAACAAGCTTTATATTTTACCGGCAATTTCCATAGCACGTCTTAGTCGAAGTACTACACTGCCATCTATTGGACAAGTAGGGTTACTGAATCGTGAAATGTGTCTTAAATCATGTTTTTTTAGGACCACTAAAAGAGGATTATCAGTATGAAGGTTTATCAATAAAAATAATGTATTAAAATAAATATTACAAGACTCTCCCTGAAAATAAGGTGTTCTTAGCTTCCAAAGCCAAGGACACATTCTAGTGATTTTCCAGGAGACTGAACCTAACTAACCTGGGGCCTTATGAAAAACAATCAATCAGCTCATGTTGAAGCTCACAAGGTGTGGAGAACAAGAAAGACAAGTAAGGGAGAAAGGCAAGGTGCAGAGCATACACAAGCAGTGTAGCGGCACATCAGTTATAGTGTATGATTAAAAATACATCATTTCTCACAGTATCAATAGTGGCCCATTGCTCCTACTGTAGCCTCACACCTCCAGGGTTGTGGGTTCAATCTGCACCCCTACTGTAATAAACAGTGAAATTATCACAGTAACACTGTTTATCAGTAAAATAGTACAATACTGTAGAAAGTAGGGCAATATTTATGAGAACCTTGCCGATAAAATGCTGCAATGCACTGTAATTCAGTATGTAAACTGCAAATAAATAAACTGTAGAATTTACTCAAATTAAATGATGTAATAATTTGCACTCGCTTTTTTGGGTTGAATTTAGTATACGCAATTCTAGGGAATATTTTAAATAAATCAAGTTAAAGTCTGGGGTGGCATGGTGGTGCAGGAGTTTAGAATGGCATCACTGGTTCATCAGGTGTGGAGTTTGCATGTTCTCCCCATGTCGTTGGCACTGTTGCCTCGCACCACTGGGACCCGGGTTCGAGTCTCCGCCTGAGTTATATGTGTGTGGAGTTTGCATGTTCTCCCCATGTCGTTGGCACTGTTGCCTCGCACCACTGGGACCCGGGTTCGAGTCTCTGCCTGGGTCACATGTGTGTGGAGTTTGCATGTTCTCCCCATGTCGTCGTGGGGTTTCCTCCAGGTACTCTGGTTTCCCCCCACAGTCCAAAGACATGCTGAGGCTAATTGGAGTTGCTAAATTGCCCGTAGGAGTGCATGTTTGAGTGACTGGTGTGTGAGTGTGCCCTGCAATGGGCTGGCCCCCCATCCTGGGTTGTTCCCTGCCTCGTGCCCATTGCTTCTGGGATAGGCTGCGGACCCCCGTGACCCAGTAGGATAAGCGGTTTGGAAAATGGATGGATGGATGGATGGATGTTATTCCGAACAATAAGTAAAAAAAACACTTACCATGTCAATTCTAGGGAAATTAGTTTCTGTAGTTTTGTGGTTGAGGTGACACTTCATCCAGTCCAGACGGTGGATAATTGCAAAACATCAGGTCAGCAGGATCACCGCTTCGTTTCGCGACTAACATTTTCCGCGCTCTAACATACCGGTCTCGCACTTGTTGCCACTTGTTTTTACAAATTTCCAAATTAAAATTCAGGATGTTTGAAATCTCTTGCCATCTATTATTACATGTTATTTTGATGAGGATAATTGCGGACCTGCTCAATCAACAGGTCCTCAAACGTGGACATCTTGACTGTTGAGTGCAGATCTCGCAACACTGCCCCCTATAAATTACGCAGGTATTGCATCTTCGTATACATTCCGTTAATTTTTGAGTACGTGCACAAAAACCGACACAAAGAACGCAGGATACGGACCGCAGCTGTACGTACGTACATAAGTGTGTAATGAAAAGCAAGTATTTTTCTGCCTTTAGTTTAACATGTAGCCCTACCTCTCAGCTCTGCTTCAAGTGGGCTCTGCCTGCAAGATTTCTGACAGAAGGGATAATCCAGATCTGGCAGGTTAAGAATAATATTGTGAAGTTGTTTACCAATCTCTACCTCAGTGCCCTCTCTAAGACGCCAAATAGTCTATCTGCTGGGGAAACCTCTGAATGCTTAGGTTCACCCATCCCTACTGCAGGCACAAGCAGACTGATGGGATGTGCCAGAGATGTGGTCAGAGCATGGCTGCATAGTAATGATACTGTCACTGCCACTGGAGATGTGGATGCAGTCCTTAGTGTCCTGAAGCAGCATTCTTATTTGACTGTGCATTCTGGGATGCCTCCAGCAGATTTTTGTTCAACCAAGTCAGATGCTAGGGAGGATCCTCTGGACTATTGGGTCAGGCTGAATAAGGCAGCAGATGATGCCAAAGGGTTTATTACATGAGATGTTAGGGCACTGCCATGTCTATTAGAAATTGCTCTGTAGGAATATCTTATTAATGCATAAATTACATTTATCTGATGCTTTGATCCCTGTGATGGGCTGGCCCCCCATCCTGGGTTGTTCCCTGCCTCGTGCCCATTGCATCCGGGATAGGCTCCGGACCCCCCGCGACCCGGTAGGATAAGCGGTTTGGAAAATGGATGGATGGATGGATGATGCTTTGATCCAATAAATGAGTATTTATGTCTGCTCCCTGGGACTCAAAGCTCTTTAGTGCCCCGGTGTCTCAGCATATGGTCCCTGCTGATCCTGGTGAGAGGGGACTTGTCATTGGTGATGTAACCACTACTGTCTAGCTCCTCTACCATTTGCCTCCTATTGTAATTTCTCATGTCAAGGTGCACCCTGGGGCGGCATGGTGGTGCAGTGGTTAGCACTGTTGCTTCACACCACTGGGACCCGGGTTCGAGTCTCTGCCTGGGTCACATGTGTGTGGAGTTTGCATGTTCTCCCCATGTCGTCGTGGGGTTTCCTCCAGGTACTCTGGTTTCCCCCCACAGTCCAAAGACATGCTGAGGCTAATTGGAGTTGCTAAATTGCCCGTAGGAGTGCATGTTTGAGTGACTGGTGTGTGAGTGTGCCCTGCAATGGGCTGGCCCCCCATCCTGGGTTGTTCCCTGCCTCATGCCCATTGCTTCCGGGATCGGCTCCGGACCCCCCGCGACCCAGTAGGATAAGCGGTTTGGAAAATGGATGGATGGATGGATGTGTGGGTGTGAGTATCTGTATATAATTAATAAATCATTCATATTAATCAGATATTAATCATGATTAGATAAAAGGTAAAACACTAACCTGAGGACTGATTATGTTCAGGGAGAAATGTACACACACTGAAATAAATTTGCAACATCAACCTGTCCAATGCTAGGATATTACCTTCATCAACTCAGCCAAGTCTGTGGCTAAGAATGGCATCACTGGTTCATCAGTTTGATGTCTTGTCAAGAAAGGAGTGAAGGTCCTGGTGATAGCAGAAATGTGGAAATGTAGCTTTGCGAAAATGAGGGGTCTGTCTGAGCAGCTTCAAGGGTGTCACACAATGCAGTTCCTGGATTTGGTAGCTTCCTCATTCTGACTGCATCCAGGTACCTGGTCAGAGACGGCCACACCTCCAGGGCTCTCTGCTACTGGTAAGTTTAAGCCATCGGTGGCTACAGGATGCAAGTGGAGGATGCAGTGAAGTCCTCTCTCCTTGCTGGCACACTATGGAAGAGAATACAAATGGCTTTCAAACTTCCTCTAGCTGCCATATGGAGAAACCACATTTGCTGGCATTATATGGGGTTTGAAGGCCACAGCTCCCAACCACAATCCGCTGAGTGCCCTCACACTGTTCACACTGTTCTTCATGAAGCAGTTCTAAAAACTTCCAGTTTACATTTGGTCCATCCATGGAGACTGAAAGCAGCTGATGAAAAACTGAGTGTCATTTATCAAGCATACATAGACTAGGTGATCATATATCACAACAAGTAAAACTTAGAATTGCTGCACGGGAAAGTCGTATTTTATTATTGTGAAATTTTCAAAAATGTGTTGTTTTTTTTTTAGATTTACACATTTTCCAGTTGAAAAATAAAATGTGTTCTCTGTTACAGATTCCAACACGAATGCAATAATAATAATAATGCATCATTTCAAAACAAAACAGCTATAGTTAGACTACAGGTATTTAGATTTAGATATTAGTGTTGACTTATAACTTACTTTAAAGTGGTGTAGTAAATCCTAAGGTGTTCTATGACCCATGAATTGGGATCCCAGCTATCTGGACTGGACTTGATTCTCTTTCCAGTAACAAGCATGTAGGTCCAGTTGCTTGGTTTTAGTTGTTTGGTTGAGGGTCTCATCAAACATCAAAGTAAAACTGGCACTGTTGACATCGGCCACACGGAGTTTAATGATGTCAGGAGCCAAATCAAATCTTGTGAAATAGGCTGTTTTGTCTTTACCACACGTGAAGTTTATTGCGATTTCCTAGTCGGGGAACATACAAATGTAACAACATAAAAAACTGAAACCCACTTTACCACGTTGTTCAAGTATTTTCCAGTGTCCTGGGCTTATTCGGGTTGTCAGTTTGCTGCAAATAGAAATTTGGAATTGTCAGGGGCAATATAACTACAGCTTTTCATGTAAACGGGATTAAAACTCTATATAGGAATGAATGGACACACAGAAACATATCCCCAACTCCCTCATTAGCGCTGTAGGATTGGTGTCTTGTTACGCTGTGCAGGCACCACAGTACCTCTGCCTGGAGGGTAGCGCTGGACCCAAAGGTAGTCCTGAGGTCTGTTACTGTAACTGATGTGGCGGTCGCTGCTGGGTTCGGAGATGGAGCTGAAGTCTGAGAAACTGTTGAGACGGAACAGAAGTGAGAAATGGCAGGCGCCTGTTGGCGGGTTATGGCAGCAGCTTTGTGCTTCACGCTGTGCATTTGTGACTCTACAGCTTTAACTCCCACTGAACCAAGTTTAAAAAGCTTCTTGCACAGCATACAGGGGGTCTCATAGCTATTACCTGGAACTGCTTTTAACCATGTCGCAAATGTGGGATTATCCAACCCAGTTAACGTTAAACTTGCACTTCTCCATGAATGACGTGTCCACTAGCAACAAACTGCTAATGTGCGTCCCTGAAATAGCGCCCCTCCCACAAACACAACGGAAATGTTGGCGGTTCCGCTCATTCCGATCTCATACACAAAAATGCAAAACACCAATTAGAAATTCAACAAATTCTTTATAGATTACCAGAAAAACATATAGGAATCTTGTTTACTGGGTCTGTGGTATTTTAAGACCTTTGAACTCTGGATTTAAGGACTACTAGTCATTTAAAAAAATATTTAAGGCCTTAATTTTGGAAAATCCAATGTAACATTTTTTAAGAATCTGCAGATACCCTGCTCTTATACATTAAAGACGAGGGTTTATATTAATAAAAAGACGCACATGAAGACTGTAATCTCAAGTGATCAACAGTAAACCTTCCATAATGATATAACGGTATTTAACACCTCTGTAAGATAGAGATGATGTTTCAGACAAAGCTGGAGAAAGTCAGGCAAAATCTTTCACTTTTACCTTTTTATTTAGATCATTCATCCTGAAGCTCTTGACTTGATAGGTTATTCAGATTATTTTCTACAGATTAGCATGAAGTCTCTCCTGTATTGAATTTGGTACAAAATTGTTGCTAATTTTCACGGAGCACGACGACGCAGAAATACATAGAGGAAATAGTCAATGAATCAGATCTGAGAGACAGTGTAATTTCTGACCAATCAGAAATGAGTGGGCCAGGCTGCCCGTGGGCCTGGCCGTCTTGCATCCTGTAATGAAGCAGTCTTTGCTAGGTTTGCTAAAGCTAAACTTTAGCGGTGCGCCCTTATCCAACCTCCAACCTTGGATAAGGTGAGATGCTTTTATTGTCACTGTGAAAATACAATGAGATGTCATTTGGAGCAAGCCTGTAGACGCCATAGTAAGCATAAAACTACAGACTAACACTTACAGAGTATAAATACAGATAAAATACATTAAAAAGCTAAAGATACATACACCAAAAATAAAAAAGAATAAAAATAAAGAAAAAATTCTGGTGCTAGAAGCAAAGAAACCAGTAGCACATTGTCAGATATTACACAACAAAAGCGTAGCATTGAAAAGCTCCGGGCCGCTGTGCTTGCATGCACTGCCATTTTGGTTTTTGACTCTGTTTACGTTGGAGTGGATGAGTCAGATGGTTGAAGATAGATTACATCACTGCCATCTAGCGGTCAGGGGTTTAAATGCCAACAGAAAATGGAAAAAGTCTGACAAATTTTTGAGCTGATTAGCTGTGAATTTTGTAAAACAGCAGAGGTGGTTGGCTGGAGATGCACTAATGATCGGCTTGCAGGTAGTAGAACAATGACCAGCTGAGTCTTTCCTCAGTGTTTCTACTTTAAAGA
Organism: Brienomyrus brachyistius; assembly: GCF_023856365.1. Taxonomy (NCBI): domain Eukaryota; kingdom Metazoa; phylum Chordata; class Actinopteri; order Osteoglossiformes; family Mormyridae; genus Brienomyrus; species Brienomyrus brachyistius. The sequence continues at coordinate 163,530 of NW_026042312.1, read as the reverse complement.
GCAAAGGGTATCATAACACACTTTAGAGTACTTGGTGCTTCACTCATTCTTCTATCTTGGTGCCATGTTTCACCATCTCTATCAGTGTCATCAGCATCAGTGAAAAGGTGTCTGGGATGCTGACCTTAGAAGCAGAGTTTCAAAGAAGAGCTGATGAAAGGGGGGGGCAAAACACCCCCCTTTGAAAACCTCTGAACACTAGGGGATAAGAGCCTTAATGAAGGAAAGATCAGCAATTTGCTGTGAAGCACTTAAACTTGGCATAAGAAAAGACAGACAACATAGCAGAGAATGGTTTCGATCCCTCGACCTCTGGGTTATGGGCCCAGCACACTTCCTCTGCACCACTCTGCTGCACAGTCGGGGCTGGGTGAGTGTTTTCTTAGTGTGTCCACTTTAAACAGCAAAGGGGCTCTGGACGCACATAATGGTACTTAGTGCTTCTTTTCAGAGACCCCTAGGTTATAAAGCCCCTGTGAGATGCAGCATGAGCCTTCCTCAAGCGATGCCTAATTTAACCATGACAAGCAGGTAAAAGCTGTTGGCCACAGACAAAGTGAGACCCAGCAGAGGACATGGCCGTTCTAAGCCTCAGACCTGGTATGGTGATGAAGCTTCCTGTTACACTTTCTACTGCCTTGGTTCATTGCAGCAATCAATATGATAAAGAAAAGGAGTCATCTTAGGTGGGACTAAAACCCACCCCCCCCACTTTGGAATCCCCAGTACATAATGGGGAGCGGGGGGGCATAATGAATTCTGAAGGTCCCCGTAGCCCTCAGCCCACTGGGAAGATGCCCAGTACGGAAATGACAGATGCTAAAATAGATGCTAAAGACTCAAATGGCCTAATTGTCAGTGTTTGTTATAGACACCTAATGTAGCTGCAGAGGAAAGCAGAATGTTGTATGACGACATCAGGATTATGAGTAATAAAAATGATGTGGTGGTTATGGGTGATTTTAATTTACCAGGGATACAGTGGGACACAGTCTCTGGCTCTTCTGTAAATGAACTGGAGATGGTGGAAGTGGTACAGGATTGTTTTTTTACTCAGTTTGTTAACATCCCTACCAGGGGAGATGCCATTCTTGATCTTGTTCTCTTTAATAACCAGGACAGGATTGGAAAATTAGAGGTTTTAGAACCACTGGACAGTAATGATCATAACATGGTTAAATTTCAGGCTAATTTTCGTGTCAGAAGAGCAAAATCCAAAAGAAAAAAGTATATTGTGAGGAAGGCAAACTTTAATGGTATGAGACTGAAAGCTAAGAATGACATTAAAAGTTTCTTCCAATGTTTTATCTCCAAAAAAGCTCTAAAAGCTGAAATCACTCATCTACAGGATAGTAAGGGCTTTATAATTGAAAATGAAATTAATATAGTAAATGAATTTAATGATTATTGTACACGGGTGTTCACGGTAGAGAACACAAATAACTCACCACCATTTAGATTCATTGAATTATTAGATTTCCAGAAGTCCTTAAGCTCAAAGCTACAGGGTTTTTACAAACTGTATAAGCCTGAATATAATTGCTAGAATATAAAGTGCAATACAAATACAATTTATTATTATTATTATTATTATTAGTATTATTATTCTCAATGGAGCAGTGATGGAAGGACACCGGCAGATGTTGTGGCAGGTTGATTCTCCTGAGAACCCTCAGGAATTACAGTCTTTGCTGCACCTTCCTGATCAAGCAAATTCTGTTATTTGTCCAGGTGAGGTCCTCCGATATGTATGTGCCCAGGAACTTGAATGTTGACACCCTCTCAACAACTTCCCCATTTATCACCAGAGGCTGGTGATCCACCCTTTTCCTACTAAAATCAATGATGAGTTCCTTTGTTTTCTTCACTTTCCAAGTGAAGACAGGAGTCCGACAGGGGTGCTTGTTATCCCCGTTCCTCTTCCTCATCGCTATCAACTGGATCATGAAGACATCCACCAGTGAATGCAGAAATGGAATCCAGTGGACCTTGTGGAGCCAATTGGAAGACCTAGACTTTGCAGACGATCTCGCGCTTCTCTCCCACAGTCAACAGCAGATGGAAGAGAAGATCAATGTGCTGGCAACCACATCATCACAGGTTGGACTCAACATCCACACGGAGAAGACCAAGATTCTGAAGACCAACTCCAACAGCAACAACCCAGTCACCGTGAATGGAAGTTCCCTGGAGGAGGTACAGTCCTTCACCTACCTGGGCAGCATCATCGACCAGCAGGGTGGAACAGATACAGACGTCAAGGCAAGGATCGGCAAAGCAAGAGCCGCCTTCATCCAGCTCAAGAACATCTGGGCTTCCAGAGAACTGACCTTGACCACCAAGATCCGACTGTTCAATTCCAATGTGAAGTCAGTATTGTTGTACCGGGCCGAAACCTGGAGGAAACCAAAACCAACATCCGAAGAATCCAGACGTTCATCAACACCTGTCTCAGAAAGATTCTCCACATCCGCTTGCCAGACACCATCAGTAACACCAACCTATGGGAAAAGACCTACCAACCTTCAGTAGAAGCAGAAATCTGGAAGAGAAGATGGGGATGGATAGGGCATACCCTCCGCAAACCATAAACCAACATCACCAGACAGTCTCTCAGATGGAACCCCCAAGGCAAGCGGAAGAGAGGCCGTCCAAGAAACACCTGGAGACGAGACCTCGAGGCAGAAATGACAAGGATGGGCTACACCTGGAGTCAACTAGAAAGAATGGCCCAGGACAGAAACCTCTGGAGATCTACCTTTGGCGGCCCATACCCCGGAAGGGGTGGAGGGCGAAAATGAAAAAAAAAAAAAAAGATGTTATTATGGTCTGTTTTGATAATGGCACTACTTTACAGGTTTTTAAACAGGCAGGAACAGAGCACAGTGACAGAGATGTATCAAAGGTCAAAGGTGTTTGTGAAAACCCCAGCCAGCTCCACGGCACAGTCTCTTAGCACCCGCCCTGGGACGCCATCAGGAGCAGCTGCTTTCCGTATGTTGACACTGCGAAGTGTCTGTTCTACATCAGTACTCTGCAGGATGAGTTCCTGCCTGTTGATGGCTGCTGCTGGGGCCGTAACAGTCTCTGTAGCCACCCTCTCATGGCGGCCGAAGAAGTGATCGAGCTCTTCGGCCAAAGGAACACTGTTGCCGGTAGATAAGTTGATACTGCTGTTTTGGTCTGTGATGTGCCGTATCCCTTGCCATCCGCGCCTGGGATCGGAGCTGCCGAAGTGGCTCTCAATCCGCCTTCTATAGGTCGCCTTTGCGTCTCTGACGCCCCTCCTCAGCTCCGACCTGGCAATGCTGTATTGTTGTGCGTCACCCGACCTAAAGGCCATGTTACGGATCTTTAGCAGAAGACGAACATCTTTGGTCATCCATGGCTTGTTGTTGGGAAAGATACAAATTTGTTTTGTGCTGGTGACAATGACCATGCAGTATTTTATATAGTGAAGAAAGGTGGAGGTGTTAGCATCCTCGAATATGGACCAGTCAGTGTGGTCAAAACAATCCTGCAGCTGTTCAGATGCTCCCTCTGGCCACCCTCGTCTTACTCTAGGAGCTGGTTTCACCATGTTAATGAGTGGTCTATATGCTGGAGTTACATACAGGGAGATGTGGTCAGACTGGCCCAAATGAGGGAAAGCTGATACTGTAAAACCCTGCTTGATATTACTGTACACATGGTCTGCAGTGTCAGCTCCTCTTGTAGGACACTGAACATGCTGGCACAATTTGGGGAGCACAGTCTTCAGATTCGCTTTGGTTAAAATCACCTGCTATTATACACACCCCTGGCAGATGGGCACTCTGTTGCTTTCTAATAGGAGTTAGCAAGTAGCCCAGAGCTATAGCAGTGTTAGCTTGAGGGGGATATTAACAGCAGCGATCATAACAACCGAGTATTCCCTAGGTAGGTAAAAGGGGTGACACTTTACAATCAAATCCAGGGAGCAATGAGTGTCAGTGATTTTAGCGTCTGTGCACCAGCTGTTATTTGTGTACACACACAGTCCACCTCCTCTGCTCTTACCGGAGTCGATCGCCCTGTTGGCGCGTGTATAGTGCGTCCGGGTAGCTGGATAGCCTCCTCCGGGATTGTCGAACCGAGCCACGTCCCCACAAACACCATAAAATACCTAAGAACGGGAAGCGCTTTACGGAGTGCTGAGCCACTGCGTGTGCACGCGCCGCCATCTTCGGATATCCTAAGAAATGTGGTTCAGTCGTGTGTAGTCTGTGTGCAGACGAGGAAACAAAGGCACAGTAATAGGAGATAGTTGACTCATATACAGAAATGTGCTCTTGTAGGGGGATCCACACACAGTCACCAGACAGGACAGAGGGGCTCATCTGCTTCTCTCTGTACCAATAGTACCAATAGTACCAATGACTTGCCACTGGGTGGCGTCCATTTACAAAACCAAGCAGAAACTCCAGCAAGCGCCAGGATCGTCTCCCAACATTGATTCAGATGCAGGATGGGGCACCATGTCAAATCATCACACTTTCGGACCTCATCATCATGGATTTTAACGAAACTTGGCAGCTGATTTGGTCACATGAGTAACTCATGAAACTGAAATTGGGCGTGTCTGGGATCAATATTGGGGGAGATTTAGGCAAACAAAGTTTTAACTTATTTTTTTTTGGGGGGAGGGGGGGCTATGACTTTGACTGGCTATATTTACCTTGTCCAGCTCTATAGATTGACCAAATTATATGCCATCCCATATGAATAATTACTATGTAATAACTGATTAAAGTAGTAAAATTCAATAACAAAAAAAAAATCTATATTTCAAAATTGATACATTTTTACTAAAGCTAGATCATAATGTCATGAACATCTCCAGAAAATGTGGCCTTTGGTTTTTAAGGTGTTGCTGAGAGATCATGATGTAAACGTAGCGTCACATGGTTTCATATCACTAATGGGCCTTTTTAATGGCAGCCAAACTGACATGGAATAGTATAACAAGCAGAGGTGTAAGTAACAGCATTAGTTAAGGTTTCTGTCACGCCCGGCTCGTCCGCTCCTCGTGTGTGCCACGCCCCCTGATTACCCACGTGTACTACCCTGATCGTCTCCTGCTGTGTCCGCTTCCTTTGATTAGTCTTTGTGTATTTAAGTCCTGGTCTGACCGGTTCCCCTTGTCCGTCATTGTAGTTAGTTGTGGTTTGGTGATGGTAGTCTTGTTTCCTGTTCCAAGTCCCCGTTCCACAATAAACCCCAGCTTCGCCCCGATACCTGCCTGTTTGCCTGCTCTGTACCAGCCAACCCACATGATCACCGCTTACCTCCGCCGTGGTCGTGACAGTTACAAATATGCTACAATGGAATTTAATGGAAGCTTCATTAATGTCATTGCAGACACCTGTACTTGCCACACCACTGAAAAGGCCCACATGGCTAGTAAATATGGCTAATAAATGCCCTGCATTCATCAGAGGTGTGCAAATCAGTCCAGTGTAAGTGCACACTTATGGATTCACTCGACTTTACAAGCACCAAAGGTTACGTTGCGGCTGCATATGATGATGATTGGTGGCTAGGATGTGTAGAAGAAGCTATGCCCAGCACTGGAAAGCTGAGACTGAGCTTTATACATCCTTATGGAACATCTCCATCCTATTCATTCCCATGCCATCCTGATAGACTTGTTACGGATCATCAGGATGTGCATTTAGTAGTTGAATCTGTGACAGCAACAGGGTGGACATACACACTTTCAAGCAAAGACACAATAGCTGCATCAAAGGCTCTGATAGACTATAAATTGAGAGCATAGCAATTGTTTATTACATTCCCACGTTCCCTTTAAACAGTACTGCTTGTATGTAACTTATGCATTTGTGGAAGTAAAATTGTACATTGGTAGCCCGGGAGGGGAGGCATATTGGGTCTGTTATGTCTTAGGCAAGAAGAGATTGTTTTGAATACTGTGTGACCTCGCTTTGCGATAGCTGCCTGCAGTAAGTTCCGCAGACCCTGAAGAAAGCTCTTTTACTGTAAGCCTAATTCTCTTTTTTTCAGTTACTTTGGCAACATTGTAATTTTATTCATTTTTAATAGTCATTTAACACTAGAACTGCCAAATCTACGCAAATTTGCGTAAATTCCCTGGGCCTAACACCTACTAGCATCCCTGCTGAGAGTTTCTTGGGCCATTGTCCTCCTGCTTTTGTTGTGCAAACACACCCATTACCTGTGAGGCCTGGCACATTTGCATTTTTTTACTCAGAGCAGCTAAAATCCAAGGCAGGCTAAACCTCTGTGTGTGACATGGAAACCTTCACAAAAGTCTGCCATATCTATACCAAATATCCCACATGCTGACTGACCTGCAAATATGAAAGACACACATTCACAAAATATATGGAAGCACAAGTCTGTTTTATTTATAAAAAAAATTTAGTGTTTCAAACTTTGCAGTGTTTGCAGACCCAGTGACCATCATCCCTGCATTTGGCGCAAGTGAATTTGTAACACTTTGCACTGGTAAACCTGCTGCGGTTTCTGTTGCAGTTCTCCTGTACCTGACACTGAGTTGTCCATACAAGTCCTGGCACAGCAGCAGCCTTCCTCTGTCCCCATAGCCTTTTGTGGCATAAATTGGCAATGGAGTTCCTTGGCTAGATGACTCAAAAATAATCTTCTTTTGCCTTCCCACCCTGTACATGCCTTGTACAGAACGTAGGAATTTGCCACCACCAGGTCCAGCATGTTGTAAAATACAGCTACTGGCCACCTGCATGTTGCTGCTCTTACGGAATACATGCGTGCCATTTGGTCCAACACATTTACACCACACTATAACAGCAGAGAGAGAGAGAGTCATGAGTGTATTTGCTTTTTTTCTACCTTCTTTCTATATAGGCCTGTATAGTACATATCAGAAAACATTGTAGCACTGATGTAAAATTATACACACATTCACATACCTTCATGTGGTTATAGTCTGTTATCGTGTTGGGTTTCCTCTTTCTGCCTTCACAGATCGCCACATCTTGGTCCAAGGAACTCAGAACACACACAATCTTGTTATTTTAGGTGCATAAATTGTCAAGGAGACACTGCCACTTCTAAGCACTGACGCGGAGAATTCCTCTTGCTGTGCAGTGTCCTTTGAAATTGGAGGAAGTTCATACCAAACTTTATTCCCTGTGCTCAGTAGTGTTGTTTTGCGCTGAAGCAGTCTGTGTGACAGTGCCAGTGAGGTGAAGAAATTGTCCGTTGTGACATTTCTCCCGTCATCCAGAAATGGCTCCATCAGACTCATGACCATGTTCTCTGCCAGCCTCTCCCTTTTCTGGTGACTGGGGTCCTTTCCCAAGTTAGGGGACACGTTGCAGACGTATTTGGTCTCCAAATCCGTGGCCATCCAGAACTTGATCCCAAATTTGTCCGGCTTGGATGCGATATACCAAGTGACATGGAATGGATCCACATCTACTCCACGTTGTCTTTCCACCGGTGTCCCTCAGGGCTCGGTTCTTGGCCCTCTCCTATTCTCCCTCTACACTAAATCTCTTGGCGAAGTTATATCCTCACATGGCTTCTCCTACCACTGCTATGCCGATGACACTCAACTCATCCTCTCCTTCCCTCCCTCAGACACTCATGTCTCCACTAAGATCTCTACATGCTTGGCAGACATCTCATCTTGGATGACCACTCACCAGCTAAAACTCAAAACTAGTAAAACTGAGTTGCTTTACATCCCGGCTGACTCATCCCCCCTCCAGGACCTTGCGATCTCCTTTGACAACTCCCTGATCCGTCCTTCGGTTTCTGCTAGAAACCTTGGAGTTACCATAGATGATCGGTTGTCATTTTCCTCACATATCGCCAGTCTTTCTCGCTCTTGTCGGTTTCTCCTCTTTAACATCAGGAGGATATGTCCATTTCTTTCCACCCAGGCTACCCAGATACTCGTCCAGTCCCTCGTCATCTCACGCCTTGACTACTGCAACTCGCTTCTAGCGGGTTTACCACTGAGCGCCATCCGTCCCCTCCAACTGATTCAGAATGCAGCTGCTCGTCTTGTTTTCATCCTTCCCAAGTTCTCCCACACCACTCCTTTGCTGCGCTCCCTCCACTGGCTTCCTGTAGCTGCACGCATCAGATTCAAAACACTGATGCTCGCATACAAAGCCAAAAATTCTCTGGCACCATCCTACCTAAAGGACCTCATCACACCCCGCTCTGCACCACGATCTCTCCGATCCTCCAGCACTGCTCGACTGGTCCCACCTCCCCTCAAGGCACAAGGAAGACACGCATCTCGGCTCTTCTCTGTCCTGGCACCTAATTGATGGAATGAACTCCCCCTAGATGTCCGAACAGCTGAATCCTTGAATGTCTTCAAGCGACGACTCAAAACTTTTCTTTTTCAGAAATACCTGACGTAGAACTTCTATATTCTTACTCGACTCTTTTTCTGGTGTGTGTTTTAAAAAAATTAAATAAAATAAAAATTCTGCACTACTCAATGGCGTTCTCAGAGATAGTATTCGTAGCTGGGGTCCTTATTGAGCTAGCATCGGAAATTCATTGCAGAGTCTCAAAGCACTTATGTAAGTCGCTCTGGCTAAGGGCGTCTGCCAAATCCTGTAAATGTAAATGTAAATATACTGCATGGACAATGAACCTTGGTCGAGAACAGCTGTACATCTATGTTCATGTGTTCTCCTGGAGTGAAACTTTCAGCACAGTTCTTGGTGAAGGCTGGCAGAGAACGTGGTCATGAGTCTGATGGAGTCATTTCTGGATGACGGGAGAAATGTCACAATGGACAATTTCTTCACCTCACTGTCACTGTCACACAGACTGCTTCACTTTACTGGGCATGGTGAATAACGTTTGCCGTGAACTTCCTCCATTGGCAAAGGACACTGCACAGGGAGAGGAATTCTCCACGTCAGTGTTTAGAATGGCGCGCATGTATTCAGTACGAGCAGCAACAAGCAAGTGGCCAGTAGCTGTGTTTTACAACATGCTAGACTTGGTGGCGGTGAATGCCTACGTTCTGTACAAAGCATCTACAGGGTGGAAAGGAAAAAGAAGATTGTTTCCGATTCTTCTAGCCAAGGAACTCCATTGCCAAATACAGGGATGATGGTCACTGGGTTTTCAAACGCTGCAAACACAGACTTTGAAAGATAGACAGACTGTGTGGGACAGTAACCACTGAGACAAAAGGCAGAAAGATGACGAAGAGATGAACCTGGAACTGAGGCACGGATACATCAATTTTTACATGAACAGCCAAACATGCAAAGCTGGAGAGATCACACAAAAACAAAATTCACTTTTGGTGTTATAATTCAGTGATGGCCAATGAAAATGAAATGACATTTTATTCTGTATGTGTATGAGCATGTCAAAAACCATGGACCATGACTTCACTCAGCTTATGACATTTATATACAAACATGCATTGGAGACTGAAGTGTTAGCATGTTTTCATTTTATTCATTTCATTCTATTAGCAACTTTTCATTCTATTTTCACTCAATTTGTTTTATAAATAACACAGACTTGTGTTTCCATATATTTTGTGAATGTGCGTCTTTCATATTTGCAGGTCAGTCAGCGTGTGGGATATTTGGTATAGATATGGCAGACTTTTGTGAAGGTTTCCATGTCACACACAGAGGTTTAGCCTGCCTTGGATTTGAGCTACTCTGAGTAAAAAATGCAAATGCGCCAGGCCTCACAGGTAATGGGTGTGTTTGCACAACAAAAGCAGGAGGAGGATGGGGCTGAAGACCTGCGAAAATCACAGCAGGGGTGACAAACACCTTGGGACTCTCAGCAGAGAATAAAAACTCGGTAAATCTAGTGTTAAAACTTAGCAATTTAAATTATATTTCCAGAGCTAGTTCTGGCAATAGTAGCCGTCATGAAAAAAGATAATCCCGTACCATGCATTGATCACTAACTGCTATTCTGCTACTGCTAACAGCATTGTCAGGAATTGTGGTTTTGATACACACTTCAGATGAGTAATGATATCTCAGCAATAACTCAAAAACCAAAGACCAAATTTTCTGGACATTATGACATAAGTAATTATGGAAAACCAATGAATTCGTTCCCAGACCCAAAAATTTACACCTAAATATGTTTTTTTTTTTTTTTTTTGCATTTGAGCACAAAATGAACAGGATAAAACAAGAAGAGCATATACTAAACACATCTAAGCACATTTATCAAAGCAGTAATTTGTAAAGTAAGAAAATAAATCTATCCAAACAATGTGTAAAGTTAAAAACAAGCCAATGTCACCTTTTTGATAAACCCAGACACAGCACTACTACCTTGAGTCATACTAAGGGTTTGTATTTATTGTAGGAACAAAAGCAAAACATTTAAAGAAATGAGAAAGAAAAATTGAGTGTACAATATGAGAAAAAAGATGCACAAATAACACTTACAGTAGTAATAAAAAAAATTTGAAAAATACACCTTGTCCAAGACTTAATCTGCATATTTGTCATGCCCGGCTCGTCCGATCCTCGTGTGTGCCACGCCCCCTGATTATCCACGTGTGCGTCCCTGATCTTGCCCAGCTGTGTCCGATTATTTTCGCCCAGCCTTGTCTATTTCAGTCCATGTCTTGCCTTAGTTTTCGTCCGTCGATTGATGTTAGTCGGTGTGAGTACTAGTGTTCTGTCCCGCTCTCCCCACAGCCTTAATGTTAGTCGGTGTGAGTACTAGTGTTCTGTCCCGTGCTCCCCCCAGCCTTAATGTTAGTCGGTGTGAGTACTAGTGTTCTGTCCCGTGCTCCCCCCAGCCTTAATGTTAGTCGGTGTGAGTACTAGTGTTCTGTCCCGTGCTCCCCCCAGCCTTAATGTTAGTCGGTGTGAGTACTAGTGTTCTGTCCCGTGCTCCCCCCAGCCTTAATGTTAGTCGGTGTGAGTACTAGTGTTCTGTCCCGCTCTCCCCACAGCCTTAATAAATACCCGTTTTCCCCGACTTTCGTCTCCTTACCTGCTTCCTGCCCGCTTTGCTGCCCGTTCGCTTACCGCGCCTTAACCGCGGCCCCTGACAATATTCGAAGCTAGAGGATTTTTTTCCGGGGAGAGAAGAGGGGGTTATATTTTGGAAGGAAAATTTCCTTCCATAATGACTGAAGGTTCATTGTTTATTTTTATTATTTCTCCGTATTCGTTAATTTGTTCGTAAATCACAAACTTTTAGGTTGTAACATTTGTACAACTATTGCGTAACTTTTTGGTGAGCAATGGCTACCAAAATGATATAAAGTTCAGTGTATTACCTGATATTTTCAATAAAAAAGCACTATCACCAACAAACGATTCTATCACAGCGCATGCAAGGCTGAGACTGAAGCGTTACCCTTTGTTTGGGGGGCAGGGAGGTTAGTTAACTATGTCAGTGGGGGGGAACGGAAAGCCCCAAATAATCATATTGTAAGTGGGCACCGTAATAGGCCTACCCTTTGTTGTCTGTATTTAAACGGCAGAAGTATTAGGAATAAAATTCATGATTTAGAGGCTTTTATCTCATCGGACTCTTATGATATTATAGGAAAAACTGAAACGTGGTTGAGTGAAAAGGATGGTCAAGAATATAATATGGATGGTTACACGTTGTTCCGTAAGGATCGTATAGGAAAAAAGGGAGGTGGTGTTGCAGTATATGTAAAGGAAAACTTGCAGGCAAGGGAACTTACTGATATAAATAAAACTACGGAAGCAATATGGGTAAAATTAGATGCTAAAAACTCAAATAGCCTAATTGTCAGTGTTTGTTACAGAACACCTAATATAGCTGCTGAGGAAAGCAGATTGTTATACAGTGATATTAGGACTATGAGCAATAAAAATGATGTGGTAGTTATGGGTGATTTTAATCTACCAGGAATGCAGTGGGACATTGTCACTGGCTCTTCAGAAAATGAACTGGAGATGGTGGAATTAGTACAGGATTGTTTTTTTACTCAGTTTGTTAACACCCCTACCAGGGGAGATGCCATTCTTGATCTTGTTCTCTCTAATAACCAGGACAGGATTGGTAAATTAGACGTTTTAGAACCACTTGACAGTAGCGATCATAACAAGGTCAAATTTGAGGTTAAGTTTAGTGTTCGAAGAGCTAAGTCCAAATCAAAAATATATAATGTTAGGAAGGCTGACTTTAAGTGTATGAGACTAAAACTAGAAACTGTGAACTGGATGGAGTTAAATAACAAAACTGTTGAAGAGGCCTGGGAATTTTTTAAAAGCACATTATTGCAAGTGCAAGAGGACTTCATACCTGTTTCCAGCAAGAATAAATCTAGGAAATTGCAACCTAGGTGGTTTACTAGGGAAATAAAGCATAAAGTAAGGAGGAAAAGGGCTTTGTTCCAGCAATGGAAAATAACTGATGATGACAGAATTAAGCAGGAATATCTAAGTCTACAGGCTGAGTTAAAAAATGATATTAGACGAGCTAAAAGAAATGTCGAAAGGATGGTTGCATTGGAAGCTAAGGATGACGTTAAAAGTTTCTTCCAGTATTTTAACTCTAAAAGAGCTCTAAAAGCTGAAATTACTAATCTGCAGGATAGTAAGGGTCTTATAATAGTAAACAACATTGATATAGTAAATGAGTTCAATGATAGTTTTGCACAGGTATTCACTGTTGAGGACCTTAGTAATTTACCAGTTATTACCTATCCAGCATTGTCTATAGCTAATATATATATAAATGAAGCAGATGTTTTGCAAAGCCTAGCTAAGCTCAAAATAAATAAATCACAGGGCCCTGATGGCATCTTACCTATAGTGTTAAAAGAGATGAGGGATATTATTTGCCGACCCTTAACTTTACTGTTTCAAAAATCCTTATCTGAAGGTGTGGTACCTTCTGATTGGAAGCACGCCTTCATAACGCCTATTTTCAAAAAAGGGGATAGAAGTAATTTGTCTAACTATAGGCCAATCAGTCTAACTTGTATAACTGGTAAAGTTATGGAGGCTATAATCAAAGAGAAAATGGTAGATTACCTGGACTCCAATAACATTTTGCGGGATAGCCAGCATGGATTTAGGAGAGGTAGATCCTGTTTAACAAATCTGTTGGAGTTTTTTGAGGAAGCTACTCAGGAAGTTGATGATAAGAAGGCCTATGATGTCATCTACTTAGATTTCCAAAAGGCTTTTGATGTTGTCCCCCACAAGAGGCTCCTACTTAAACTCAAAGCGACAGGTATTTTAGGTACCGTAGTGACCTGGATTGATAACTGGTTAACAGATAGGAAACAGCGAGTAGTTATAAGAGGCACAATGTCACAGTGGGCTTGCGTTCATAGTGGGGTACCGCAGGGTTCGATTTTAGGACCACTATTGTTCCTAATTTACATAAATGATATGGATACCAATATATACAGTAAACTGGTGAAATTTGCAGATGACACCAAGGTGGGTGGTGTAGCAGATACTGAATTAGTGGCTCAGCAGCTACAGCGGGATCTTGATTTAATTAGTGACTGGGCCGATACCTGGCAGATGAAATTTAACATCGATAAATGTAAGGTACTCCATCTAGGGAGCAGAAATATAAAGTACAGGTATTTCATGGGTATCACTGAAAAAGAGGTAGCTGATCATGAGAAAGACCTTGGTGTGTATGTTGATGCTTCCATGTCCCATTCTCGCCAGTGTGGGGAAGCAATAAAAAAGGCCAATAGGATGTTGGGGTATATCTCCAGGTGTGTGGAGTTTAAGTCAAGGGAGGTAATGCTAAGATTATACAATTCCTTGGTGAGACCTCACCTAGAATATTGTGTGCAGGTTTGGTCACCATATCTTAAAAAGGACATTGTGGCCTTAGAAAAGGTGCAGCGTAGGGCCACAAAAATGATTCCTGGTCTTAGAGGAATGTCATACGAGGAACGGTTACTTGAGCTAAATCTGTTCAGTCTCAAGCAAAGGAGACTGAGGGGGGACATGATCCAGGTATATAAGATTCTAACAGGTTTGGATGCTGTTCAACCAAATAGTTACTTCAGCATTAGTTTAAATACACGAACTCGTGGCCATAGGTGGAAATTAGCGGGAGAACATTTCAAGCTGGATTTAAGGAAGCACTTCTTTACACAGTGTGTAGTCAGAGTATGGAATAGCCTTCCTGATAATGTAGTGCAAGCTGAATCCTTGGATTCCTTTAAATCAGAGCTAGATAAGATTTTAACGACTCTGAGCTATTAGTTTAGTTCTCCCCAAGCGAGCTTGATGGGCCGAATGGCCTCCTCTCGTTTGTATAGTACTTATGTTCTTATGTTCTTATGTATAATGACAGACAGACAATATGTAAATCAATTTTGAAATCAGCCTATGGCTGGGCAATATTGTACAATAGTAAAGTTTTTTTCATAGGAAATGATATTGATAATTATCACAATATAATTTTATTCTACATTTTTACTTAAAATTCACATAATTGCGTTTAAAAAGGCAACGTGAAAATTGAGAAACGTGGAAATTGAATTGACTGCAAACTTAAATCTAAATTTAATAAATCAAATATATGATATTTGAATGATGTGTGAATGTGCCCTGCGATGGGCTAGCCCCCCATCCTGGGTTGTTCCCTGCCTCGTGCCCATTGCTTCCGGGATAGGCTCCGGACCCCCCGCAACCCAGTAGGATAAGTGATTTGGAAAATGGATGGATGGATGGATGGATATATATGATATTTGATGTATACACAGGCCAATAGAGGACTCAGACGTCAATCCCTCGCACAGGCCTATAGAGGACTCAGATGTCGGTCCCTCACACGGGCCTATAGAGGACTCAGACGTCAGCCCCCCACACAGGCCTATAGAGGACTCAGACGTCGGCCCCCCACACAGGCCTATAGAGGACTCAGATGTCAGCCCCCCACACAGGCCTATAGAGGACTCAGACGTCGGCCCCTCACACGGGCCTATAGGGGACTCAGACGTCGGTCCCCTCACACAGGCCTATAGAGGACTCAGACTTCAGCCCCTCGCGCAGGCCTATAAAGGACTCAGACGTCAGCCCCTCACACAGGCCTATAGAGGACTCAGACGTCAGCCCCTCACACAGGCCTATAGAGGACTCAGACGTCGGACCCTCACACGGGCCTATAGGGGACTCAGATGTCGGCCTCTCACACAGGCCTATAGAGGACTCAGACGTCAGCCCCCCACACAGGCCTATAGAGGACTCAGACGTCGGACCCTCACATGGGCCTATAGGGGACTCAGACGTCGGTCCCCTCACACAGGCCTATAGAGGACTCAGACTTCAGCCCCTCGCACAGGCCTATAAAGGACTCAGACGTCAGCCCCTCACACAGGCCTATAGAGGACTCAGACGTCAGCCCCTCACACAGGCCTATTGAGGACTCAGACGTCAGCCCCCCACACAGGCCTATAGAGGACTCAGATGTCATTCCGCTGGATGCATTAGAGAACCAGAGCGTACCTCTGGCAGATACGTGGTGGCTGTGTGGTCAGGAGGGAGGATTGAGGCCTCCTCTCCCCAATAATTGTGGAGGCCTCTGCACTAGGGGGATGTTAGCTAGCCAGGTGGATATTTACTCTGACAAACAGCCCTCTAGGTCCCACAGGTTTGTTACGAGCTGCGAAGATGATCCCAGTGTGTATATAGATGCCATATGCCAGCCGAGGGGCATTCCAGAGAAATATAAGGTGAGAAGTGAGATAGCTGCAGGGTTTGAATCAATATTAATTTGGCCTACTGTTAACAAAAATGTGGAATGGAAAAATTATTTGTACTATAATCAGCAGAGGTTTATCAACTATACTCAGGAGGCACTCGCATCTCTGGGGGAGCAGCTTCAGGCCACCAGTCTGATGGCATGACAGAACAGGGTGGCCCTGGATTGGCTCCTGGCAGAAAAAGGGGGAGTGTGTGTGCTGTTCGGGGATCAGTGCTGTACATTTATTCCCAATAATACAGCCCTGGATGTTTCATTTACTGAGGGTATGAGAAAGTTGCAGGGGTTACAGGATGAGATGGCGAGAAATTCGGGACAACATGACGGGTTGTTTGACTGGTGCTATAATATGTGGGGTAGTTGGCAGTAAGCCCTTATGAAAGCACTCTGTGTGGGTGCTGTGTTCATTCTTGCTTTGATACTAATCTTTTTTTGTGTACTTCCTCTTGTTCGCTCCCTAGTGGGAAAAGCGCTGTCTCAGCAGGCGACTATAGCTGCAATGTTTAGAGTGGTGGGAGGACCGTTTGGAGCGGCAACCTCCTGGACCAACACGGAAACGGATGGCGACATAGACACCTTGGATACGCTCCTGCCCATAGCGGAAGTTCGGCCGTACCGCCTGTGAATACTCCATGTTGGAAACGCTGCAGCCTGCCTGCCGCCCACAACACCTGGGACTTTCCTGCTCATGACAGAGTGCCTGTTATAGTGTTATCAGTTAACCTTTCAGTTATCTTTGCATTAGCTGTATATGTTTACGTAATGAGCTTGTGGTAGGTGATGTACTCCTGGTAGATTATGTATTCCTGATAATATATGCAATGTATCCTGGGGAGTTCATTGCTGTTGGTTGATTCTGAGTGTTGATAGTTTGTGAGCCATGTCAGCCATGGACCCCGAAGGGGGGCCGCGCCTGTGGCGGGCTGGGAGTGGAATTTCCCTAGATCTTAGGGTTTTAGCCCTCCCTCCTAGGCTGGATGGACAGAATTGTGTGTGGGACTCTTTAGAATCCCAAAGGGGGGAAATATATGGGATATTATTTAGCACTATACAATGTAGAATATAATCATTACGGTATTATTAAAAAGCATGCCAAATACCCGCGATGTAATCATTGCAATGTAATCATTATAATGTAATCAACACAATGTAATCAATTGAGTATGTATTTGCACCTTGTATTAGCCTCAAATGTTCTGTTAGCTACTTTATGTTAGCCCTGAATGTATGAATATCCACCTTTATTAGTGTTATGCCTTATCATTATGTTGAAGGACAAATATATTATCAACCCTCTAATTAGACAATGTGCAACAGGCTCACCAAAAGTTCACGGCTGAGCATTTTTAAAAAACCAAGTGGAGATGGTCGCACCACCATTACGTTCGGCTGAGGGACCAAACAGTAAAAGAATTGATGGACAAACTTATCACCTAGGGGTGTGGATTGATGTAAAAAACAATGATTGTGAATGGTTGAAGGAATGATGATGCTTAAGTGACGAGATATTGTTAAATGATAAGAACTTGTATAAAAATAGGTATAAAACAGTACTGGACACACTTTAAGTGTCCGGCCTTGGTTGTAACTTCATTGTTGCAATAAAGACTGAATTTGGATCTACACCAGCGGCTTCTGACTTCTGATTTAGCAGGGAATGAAAAACCACAAAACTAACATTTTGCCTTTTTCCCCATCTGTAACTGTTGTCATGTTATTATCATTTAGAACTGAATATCCATACTCCCTTTTAATCTCATGCATCTTTTTTATCATTCCCCAGACTTTACTAATGTCAGTTTCCCGTCCTACTGAATTACAGAAGGACCTCCAAAACTCCCTCTTTGCTCATTTAACTACCCTCCTTACGTTAGCCTGCAACTTTTTGTACTCAATCAAATTCTGAAAGTTGTGAGTACTTTTTAACATTGTAAAAGCTTTGTTCCGAGACTTAACTGCAGTATCACATTCCTTTGTTTACTATGAGATCTTTGGTTAGTCTGCTTTGCTGCCTCTAGAATTACTGCATCATGGTTAGATTTCTTTTGTCCGACATAAAGCCGGCCCTGCAAAACGTCACCTAACGTCACCAAGTCACATGGTACAAAAACCTACAAGACGATCGTGACAGATCGTGCAGCACGTGCAGAGAGCAAGTAAGATCGTGCAGCACCTTTCAGCCGGCGTAACTGTAAATGTCGCTACTATGTGCCCCTGGCTTATTTTGTAAATGTCTCGTAAATGTTCTTGTTTGTTTTGTTAATCTTAATGGTCACTGGTCAGCTATTACTTCTGTTGTAATTTAAAGCTTCAATAACAAAAATAATAAAAAAAACCTCTCAGCCGGCTGCACAAACTGAAACTGCCTCCGTGACACAACTTTGCCCTTATTGGCTGAACAATTTTAGTCACACGCATGACGTTTGTATCTCTGGAAGTTCCGATACGTTATCTGACATTTCTCCCGAAAAGCCTGTAAAGAAGTAAAGTTTCAATAAATGCTCTAATAGTACACATAAGTTAATCGTTTATTTATTGTTAGTTACTGTAATGTTGCACTGCTTTATGTGTTTAATCGTCTAGTCTGTGAAGAAGGCATTCAAGTAAGAATTGCATTGTATTCTGTGCATGACAATAAAAACTTTGAATCCTTGAAATAAATGTATTTGATCTTTTTCCTGGCAGCTATCTTTTCACTGCTAGCACTTTGGATCAGGAGTCGGTTACTGTAGAAGAGGTAATGTGCATGCAGGTGATATTTGTATAGATGTATCTACACCCTTTTGGAAGTGCGGCCATCTCAGTCAGGTCTCGCACTACAAGGAGTAGAAGTTGTCTAGTTTGGCTGCTGTCAGTTTATATTACAAGTTTATATTACAGTTTATATTATTATATTACACTCCTGCAGCCGCCGGCAGATGGCGCTCCCCCTCACGTCAGCTGCAGTCAGACCTAAGTGAAGTCGAACACACCCAACGCATTCCCAATTATCAAAAAACCCACTAATTGAATGGGTCGCGTAATTATCGCTATGAATTCTGGGAGTCTGTGCAACTTCAAGACCGTAGCTCTCGTGTTACTTATAACAAGGAAGGAATATTATTCTATATTTTTAATGGCGACCGAATTATTGATTGATATAATGTAGTGTTTCATTCTATATCCTGTTTTGATAAGATATCGACATTTCGTAAACATTCGATATACAGTTAAACCATAATTGGTCCGTCTTGTTTCTTTGTCACCCAGAAACTTCACAACTGTGTTGTGAGCGGATTTTCAGCGCTTATATGTTTTTAAACTTGTCTTAAAATTTTGTGGTACTTCTACGTTTCTGCGCTTTTGTAAATGTAGATCGTATGTTTTGTCATTTGATTAAAGCGTTTGAAGACTTTGCAGCGCGCTGACACCAATCGGCCACCGTAGCTTAGCAACCGAATCATAACAATTCTTATTCCGTTTAGAGTTTTCATTTGAACATTTAAAGCAGCTCAGACTTGCAGTTTATCAGCAAGAGAGAAGACGCGAAAGATGTCCATCGTGAAAACCACCGTGAATCTCCAGAGGATTGACTGGCTGCTGCCGAAAGGTGCAGTCAGTGTGCGGATCGCCCCGGAATACATCCCCGGTCCAGTTGGCCGAGGTAAGGATGGCAAAATGATGCCCAGACTAACTCAGCACTTAAAGAGTTAAAGTCAGAATATGCTTGACTAGTCTTCTTGAATCTTCTGTTCTATTATCTTGTTTTAGAAGTACATGTCTAAATAATAAAGTAGTTCACCTTTAGCTTTAATATACGGGAGTCTTTTTGCATGTCTACTGCATTATATAATGAAATCAGTAAAATCTGTGGCTGTGCTGTGTTTAAACATCAGAGAAAATCATCATGAAGTGGTAAAGTAACAGCTGAATATGTCCTAATATACGGTGTTTCCCCGAAAATAAGACAGGGTCTTATATTCATTTTTGCTCCAAATGACGCGTTACGGCTTATATTAAGGTAGTATTTTCCCAAGTATAACATGCTACAGTATATTTATCGGTATTCATGAAAAAAATCCACATTTATTCAAACACAGACATCATGTCATATTCTAACAGTATCTTTCCATGTAAACAATTTGACGGTGAATTTATCCATGAACAAAATTCTGCTGTATACTGCATATGTTTATTCAAATATAGTCGTAATGTCATGTTCTTCTGGAACATCATCGTAAATCTCCAAGTTCCAAATTCCGTCCTGAATATCTCGCAACTCAATTTCCTGTAGAACCAGTGTCCCCAATCTCTCATGTTTAGCAATAACTCTGTCCTTAAATGAGCGCCTCTTGTCCATGTAGCCTTCTCGTAGTATAACCGCATCTCATTCTAGTTACCGTACAATCCATGGGACAATAACTAGGGCTTATATTACGAGCTTCTTGAAAAATCATGTTAGGGCTTATTTGCGGGGAAACGCGGTAGTAATCAGAAAAAGCATAAATCTTAGTTTGGTACCTTGAGAGTGAATAAATAATGCAACTTATGGAAAGTGTAAGATATGTAAAGGATTTGACTTAATAGTCAGTTGTTGATGCCAGCATTTGGATTGAGTGGGCTGCTATATTTGATGCACATGAACCTTTCCAGTGTTGTTTTTCGCTGTTGTTCTGCGTATCAGGGAATCTGTGCACAAACTGGCTTGTTTTTATAGGTCAGGTTCCCCTGCTGAAACGCAGACGGCCCAAGTCAAGACCAGCGCATAAGTTTCCCAAGCATGTGTTTCCTGTATCCAATAAAGACTGCAGAATTTTTCTTAGTGTGCAATACCGACTGCCAAGTGTGATATCTGTGATGGTTGTGATGTAGTGTTGTTGTACAGTGACATAATGTTTCATTTAAATTAAATATGCTGTCCCCTGTCTTTATAATCCCAAAGGACAAACCAGTTCCAGTGATGCTGGCCGTCGGAAGAAGTGCCGCACCAGGCCGCCGGCAGCCAGCTCCCTGACCACGTCTGCCTCTCCTGGATCTGCTGCCATCCCGGTGGCAACCAGCAGGGGTCAGCAGGGCACAGGCCGCCGTAGAAATACGGCGGGAGGCCGGTCAGGGCGAAGAAGGAGGTATGACCAACAGAAGGGGTTAGAGCCTAAGCCCAGCTCACCAACCTTCTCCTCCTCTTCATTTTTATTTCCGTCTTCAGCCCCCTCCCCTTTTGTTTCATCCCCATTTCTTTTTATGGGCTCCTCTGTTTTATCCCCACACTTAGTCACACCTGTAAGCCCAGCTCCACATCCATTTTCAGCTCCAGGCCTGGTTCATCTGACCCCTCTGCTTCAGGCTCCAGCACAGGCTGTAGCCGCCTCATCTCACCTGGAAAAATTCTATTGGTTGTATAACTATTATGTAACCAAGTACTCTAAAATGACCTATGACGCCAAGTGCTTTACTGAGTACTGGTGTCAGGAGTTTTGGAACAGACATTTAAATGAAATTAACTTAGCGAAACAGGGGAAGAATGAGGATAATGAGGGTACTCATTCAACCAAGAGGCGTAGGATTGATGAAGATGAGTTCATCTTTCCTATTGATGCACTGGAGCAGCTAAGTACCATGCCCAGGGCTCAGGAGATGGGTGTGGAAATGGGCTATCAGTCAGATGCACATAGCTACATTTCCCTGTAGATTCAGCACATAATTACACGAGAGTTGTCTTACATACTTAGGATAAGATAAAATTAGGATATGTTACCATGTAGTTCTATAACATAAGGTACTATAGGATAAGATTAAGATAGGATAAGGTTAAGATAGGACAAGTTAAGATAGTCTTAACTTGTATGCCATTTTATGTTTTACAAAGACATGATAAATTACCATAAGTTTAGGATAAGATTATATAAGATAGGATTGCATAGCATAAGATAAGAAAGATAGGATAAGATAACATAGAATAAAATTAAGATAGGATAGGTTACGGTAAGCTTAAGATTGTATAACATAGGATTAGATTAATTATAAATAAAGCAGTCCTCCTTAGAGGGGGGGTGGTGGAGGGAATATTTAAGAAATAAAAATAGGATCAGTTAACATAAGGTAAAGATAAGATTGTACAACATAGGATTAGATTAATTATAAATAAAGCAGTCCTCCTTAGAGGGGGGGTGGTGGAGGGAATATTTAAGAAATAAAAATAGGATTAATTAAGATAAGGTTAAGATAAGCTTGTATAACATAGGATTAGATTAATTGTAAATAAAGCAGTCCTCCTTAGAGGGGGGGTGGTGGAGGGAATATTTAAGAAATAAAAATAGGATTAGTTAACATAAGGTTAAGATAAGATTGTATAACATAGGATTAGATTAATTATAAATAAAGCAGTCCTCCTCAGAGGGGGGGTGGTGGAGGGAATATTTAAGAAATAAAAATAGGATTAATTAAGATAAGGTTAAGATAAGATTGTATAACATAGGATTAGATTAATTATAAATAAAGCAGTCCTCCTTAGAGGGGGGGTGGTGGAGGGAATATTTAAAAAATAAAAATAGGATTAGTTAACATAAGGTTAAGATAAGATTGTATAACATAGGATTAGATTAATTATAAATAAAGCAGTCCTCCTCAGAGGGGGGGGGTGGTGGAGGGAATATTTAAGAAATAAAAATAGGATTAGTTAACATAACGTTAAGATAAGATTGTATAACATAGGGCTACAGTGAAGAAATCAAAAATTTCAAGGCAGCATGAAGGTAACGCACAATCAGGGATGTGCAATTTCTGAGGGATGTATTCAAAAAAAGTATTTTAATTGTGTTTTATGATTCATATTTGACTTAGTTCATGAAATAAAATGTTTTTTTCTACAGACTTTGATCAGTGTTTTTGTAATTTGTAAAATACGAGAAATACTGTATGCATGGTAATGTCAGGTGTGCAAAATGTTTGTGCTAACAAAGGACACAGAGCCCCTAGAAGGGCACAGAGCCAGGCTGAGCACCACAGCGCTATCCAGCCCATGGCTGCCGATGGTCACATTCCACCAGAACCCCCCAACACTAACTCCCCAGGGAACTTCCAAGCAGCAGAGCAGATTCCAACAACCGAGGATCAAAGGAAAAGAAAAGATACTGGCAGGAAGAAGATGATCTTGTGGCCAAAGGTTAAAAATGTAGAAGTTTGGAGAACAAATGTATTACAAATGAAATATTATTTGAAATGTGCTACAGCTTAATCATTCTATCATACATCTATCCATCCATTTTCCAAACCGCTAATCCTACTGGGTCGCGGGGGGTCCGGAGCCTATCCCGGAAGCAATGGGCACAAGGCAGGGAACAACCCAGGACGGGGGGGCCAGCCCATCGCAGGGCACACTCACACACCATTCACACCTACAGGCAATTTTTTAGCAACTCCAATTAGCCTCAGCATGTTTTTGGACTGTGGGGGGAAACCAGAGTACCCGGAGGAAACCCCACGACGACATGGGGAGAACATGCAAACTCCACACACATGTAACCCAGGCGGAGACTCGAACCTGGGTCCCAGAGGTGTGAGGCAACAGTGCTAACCACTGCACCACCATGCCGGCCCAAAAATTTAAACAAATTCATTTTAAAAAACTTTAATCTCAGAGCCAATTGCCATTTGCCCACAAATATTTCAATTATTATTGTTTATGATTATAAATGCCGAATACATTCCTGGAGCCTTCGATTTAGCATACACAGTGCCCTCTACAGGATTCTGTCGAAACAGCATCTCTCAACCTCGTTCACAAGATTTGTGTCTTTTTCACAAAACGTTTTTCTTTGTAAATCCCAAAATCTTCCTATAAATGTATGTATGAATGCTTCTCGTCTTTTTCAGTCACACGAAGCCTTTATAAATGAGCTCCCTGATTAATCTGTTTACATGAAAACATCTTAATTGCGTTAAGGCATGTAAACGTAGCCACCTAACGAAAGGTAACCACGTGACTTAGCAGACTGCATGTTCCTCATCTCCTCTGTATGGACCATAGAGCTGTGTGTCGGAGAGTCTGACAACACGCTACGTTTCAAGATACAGGCATTACAATTCAGTGCGCTGCTCTATTTTGCCAACACATGGCATATAGAGAGCACACCACCAAATGGATGAAATCTGAGTAAAAACATTTGATTTTTAACGCAATCAGAATAAAGGGGTCTGCATTTATCACTGTCCCTGTAACAATCCAGCATCGTAGCACTACAGCTATTTCGGATTCAGCCAACGAATAACGTTGCTAGTCAGCAGCCTTGTGCAAGCTACTGAAAATTACTAATTACCAATTACTGCATGTAAAAGTAATTATAATAAGGGTGGGATTCGACCGTGTGTCTGCCTGGGGGGTCGCCGGCCAGGATCGCCAGCAGTTTGGACGTGTGGTTGGTGCGGCAACGCGCTGCATCAGCGTCTGCTCCCTCTGCCTGACCTGCCCTGTATAATTACATAATCAAGGAAAATAACAGTGGGCTAAAGGTTGCATAGTGATCACAGTAACATCGCGTCGATGTTGAAATACATGGTGCAAACAAAAGTAGTGGAATTACACTGACGAGTTACTACCAACACTGCTAGGCAGCTAGGTTTGCTAATGCTAACGTTAGCAGCGCACCCATATGCTACTTCCTCTCGCAAGATAAGGCAGCGTTACTGTCACTGTGTAAATACAATGAGATCTCTTTGGAGCAAGCCTGTCGATACCATGTTAAGTGTAAAACCACAAGTAAAATACCTTGAAAAATAATAGAAATATAGATGGTGCTGAACCATGGTGAACAGTGGAGTCATAACAGAGGCTGTGCGTTGTGTTCAGTCACCTTTCACTGTAAATCACACATGGGTTCACAATCTTTTGTGTCTGCTCTGAATCCCTCAGGGCTGGAGTGAAAACTCCATTCACACTAACATGGTGCCAAGGGGTATTGGGTAGACATGATTCTATCCTTTTTGGAAGTAATTTGTTTTACTGATTTAAATAAGTTTTAAAAAATTTCAAAATGTAAGGATAGCTCATTGTATCCAAAGGGATGTGCCAAGCTTGCAGTGTTGATGTGCTGCCACCTTCTGGAAAAATGATGAACTGATTTTCAGATTAAGAACATGTATGGTTTTCTGGTATCAGGTGAGAACCGTTCATGCTGCGAACCTATGCTTATGGGTTAGGGTTAAGCTTGGGTCTAGAGCTCAGGGTACTTCCAGGCTTGGAGGCCAAGGGTAAGGTCTCTCTTTCCCCATGTAAGCATTTAATGATGATCCAGCACCAGGGCTTGGGTAAGTCACCACGAGTTGGTAGCCTCATTCCCCAGGTAAAGGATGAACGATGTCCATCCAGCCCGGGGATTCTGGTGAACCTCTCCTTACGCTGGAAGCCTCCTCCCTCAGGTAAGGGTTTAAGAATCTCGCGGTACTTCCATTGAGCCTTGGGGTTCTGGAGAAAAATCCCAGGGCCATCCAACTGT
This sequence comes from Brienomyrus brachyistius, assembly GCF_023856365.1. Taxonomy (NCBI): domain Eukaryota; kingdom Metazoa; phylum Chordata; class Actinopteri; order Osteoglossiformes; family Mormyridae; genus Brienomyrus; species Brienomyrus brachyistius. The sequence continues at coordinate 138,328 of NW_026042312.1, read as the reverse complement.
AGTAGTGTGGAATTTTGCGGGTAGGACTTGTTGATTATTTCCGGTAAGTGTGTGTGGGGACCCCTAGTGTGTGGAGGCGTCATTGGCGTTTCCCGGTCCGGTAACTCCCCTTCCGCACCGCAGTGGTCTGCCGTGGTACGCTGGCATGCTGGCTGAGGTTCACACTTATTCTGTGTCTTGGTAATCCTCTGCTTGATTTAAATGGCTAATGGTAATATTTTATATTGCAGTGTTTCTCTGGTGTCTGTGTTGCAGCTCCAGTGGTTGCAAGTTATTCTGGTGACTAGGCCTATAGCTACTTGTCAGTTGCTTTACTTGATGTGTTTTAATTGTAGTTACGGTTGTTGCCAGGATTACAGTTTCAGTTGCTCGTCAGCTTCAGTTTATGTCTCTTCCAGCAGATTTGTCAGACAATAATAGTTTGAACCTGCACTGTGGCTGCTGTGTTTCCTACGTCAGTTTTTCTTTTCCATCAGTCTTGTCTTGTCCTCAGCCGGTCCGATGTCGCCCAACAACTGCTGCTTGAAGCTCCTGATCCTCGGTGGGACTTCGGCGATGTGCTGGGAGCCTTGGAACGCGCTAAGGATCGTCGCACCTTTTCCTGCATTTGGAGCTGTTTCATTCCCTAGTTCTGCGACTTAACAGACTTTGGGCCGCCCTTTCTTTCTGTTTGGGACTGATACAGAGGGACAGCCTGTATTCTGCTACTCATTGTTTGCACTCTTCATAGTTTTCAACACTCAGATTCTTGGTTAGATTGGGGTATTTTCTGGGAGACTGTGAGCAGTGGCTGCCTCGATTGATCTGGCTGACTAAGATTTGATTGGTCTGGGGTGGTGGTGTTCACACTTTCACCTTGTGCAGTATATTTGTGTGGGGATCAGTGTGGTGGAGCACAGGTGTGTGTGTGTGTGTGTGTGTGTGTGTGTGTGTGTGTGTGTGTGTGTGCGTGTGCGTGTGCGTGTGTGCGTGTGTTAGTTTAAGGGACTCTATTCCCCCTTTTGATCAACTTCCCCGGACACCTGTCTCCTGCTTGAGTTTAGTTAGCCAGTGGCCAAAGGCTGGTTGCTGGTTTATTTTTTAAGGTTGTTGATGCTAAAGCGCTTGTCTTGTTTCTTTGTTTTATATTTTCAACAACCTGTTAATAGTACAAACACATCTCTAGCTCCATTCGGTAAATGAACTTGTGTGCTCTTAATTTAGAGTAATTTTTCCTGTGGTGAAATTTCCCAGGTGGTGTAGTCGTGTCATTGTACTACTGACCGCTCTCTGCCACAAACACTTTACTCTAAACCTAAGCCTAATCCTAACCCTAACCATAGCCCCAAACGTCATGTCCTGCCACCTCCCTGACGTGGCTCTAATAAGCCATGCCTGCTGCTCGTTGGTCTCGCATCTCGTTCCATCCCTCATGTTAAACACTCCCAGCTACTTTCAGTCTGTTCCCTTGTTATTCCTGTATAAGTACTTCCTGGCCCTGTGTTCGCCATTGATGTGGTGCCCTCCATGTTGCTTGTTCCCTTGCCTCCCATCTTGATCCCAGTAAATCCCAGTTTATTGTCTGACAACACCTGCTCCCAGAGTCGTTCATCCTGGCACCCAACAGACTGACGGAACTCGACAAGCCCCAGTAGATTCCCCAGGTCCCTACAGCCGATCACTGCTGCTTGTGTCAAGCATACCTAATGTCGCTGGTTCAGGCCGTAGTACATCTTTCCCCAGAGAGAATGGCCCATCTCTGACGGAGGGCATAGCCGCCCTCTCCCCGGACTCCCAAGTGGAGGGTGTGACAGCTATAGCGGAGATCCTCAGGGCCCTCTGGAATGGAGTGAGTGTGCTGAACCCCGCAGAGGTGGGGTGCTCTGGAGAAAAAGAGCCCGCCGTCTCCATGTCGTTTGCCGTAGGGCGACCTGCGTCCTCATTGTCACTTGAAGTCTGACAACATGATGCTTCTCTGGGATTTACTGTGATCCCCCTGTTCACCAAAACATGCTCCCCAAAGCTCTCCAGCACAGAAGAACAGGCTTCACTCCTAGTTCTATGGTTGTCAGAGTGCTGGACCACAGTAGAGGTCGGACTTTGCTTCAACATGGTTTTATTGGAAGTCTGCACACAATACAGATGTTTCCTACCATCCTTCGTTCCAATTAAATGTGGAAACGTTTTGTCAGCTGGCTGGACAAGACCCTACTGCCTCTTTTAATAGTACACATAGTAGTGAGCAGTGGTGACGTAATGGTTAGGGAAGCGCACTCGTGATTGAAAGACACTGCATCTACAGCATCTGGCCCAGGAGAGCCGGCCGTTGCAGTCGTTACATCCGCACTTAAGGCTCCCGGCCCAGAGGGCCGCTCAGGCCGCACCCACAGTGTCCAACACAGGTGAGGCCTTGGTTGCCTCTAGGCTTCTCATAGAATCTGACACGGTTCCCTGGTAACCAGCCGACACCTGCCACACTGCTCCATCATGTCCGGCCAGCGTCCACCTCTCTGTCCCCTGATGCCTGGCCAGCACCCACCTCAATGTCCCCAGACGTCCAGCCGGACACTGTGGACACTGTGGGTGCGGCCTGAGCGGCCATCTGGGCTGGGAGCCTTGAGTGCGGATGTAACGACTGCAACGGCTGGCTCTCCTGGGCCAGATGCTGTAGATGCAGTGTCTTTCAATCACGAGTGCGCTTCCCTAACCATTACGTCACCACTGCTCACTACTATGTGTACTATGTGCCCACCTCATCTCCTGACGGCCTGCTGGTGCCCACTTTCTATCCTGACGTCCCACCGGCACATGCCTGCAGGCTGCCACCAGCCCAGAGAAGATGGATCCAGAGGATGTCCTGCTGGACTGCCCTGGGTCCTGATACGTGGGTCCCTCCTTCATCCCAGACTCCGGTTACTCTGGTCCCAGTTTCTGGTCACCAGAATCAACAGGAGCCCAAGAAAGCGGCAGGCAGAATGTCTGTCTCCCAGAGAGGGTTTGCCAGTCTCTGTTCTTGCCCCCCCCCCCCCCCCCCCCCGAAGATTTCCCGATATACACTTCGATTCTCCTGGAGTAATTCAATTTGGAGTCGCAGGCTGCCCAAAATTTAATTCCATATCTGCCCGGTTTTCGGAGCATATGCTGTCAAAATGGGCAGCAGACTGCAACAGCAGATGGAGAGAATACTTATCCGATGCCAAATACAGGAATCAGATATAAACGTTATACATTTTTCATAGCACTTTACAATATTATTCATTACTGACTTAATAACACAGTCACTACTCAGGTACAAATCGTGAGTAAATATAGTAACTAAAATAAATGATCCATTATGATTCATTGAACACGAACATGAAATTGATACTCACTACATACGTATTGGCAACATGTTCGTAAAAATATGATTTTTTTGGTAATTAAAAACTATAAACTGTTGTGACAATGTAGATCGATGTGAAGCAGTAATAAAGAAGATATTAGTTACCCATGAACAGAACCAGGTGTGACAATGGTGATATGCATCAGGGGAATGATGTTTGCCCAGAGCTCTCATACTTTGCAGATCGCCGCCATCTTGTCGCTGGATTTCCTGAGTGCTCTGGACTGACGATCGTCAGAGCAGATAACCAGCAACACGTCACAAAAGCTTTGTTTGGGCATCGTTGCTAGAAAAATCACCGGTCTCATTTTCGCACTTCATAAACTTTTGATTGATTCTTAATTGGATTTGAAAACCTCAGCCAATATTAAAAGCCCCATATATGCCGTAAACTCCCTTGCTGTTATTTCTTTCTAGTCCTTGACGAATTTCCTTCTTACCTCCAGGTTGCTAATGTTGATTTTTCCATTGATCTTGGAATAAAAAGTTGGACAGGATATCTTTGGCTTGTCGAATGCAGAGCCTGGTTGGCCGCAGAGAGGTTTTCATTGAGTACTGTGCTGTAATCCTGTCTGGACCATGTCCGTCCAGTGCTTTTGACTACCAGCACATCTGCACATCTTTGGTAATATCAGTCTCTTCCTCTGCGAATTCCACTTCCGAAACCTCAACAGAGGTCTCACACCTACTTCAGTACTGTCCCTTTCTGTACTACTGCTTTCCAATTCCTGCAATACGAGATCTGCTGCTTCTTCAGGTGTATCGCTCCATGTCTCTTACAGAGCAGCACCTCAGATCATCCTCAGGTTTGGCACCAGTATCATAGGTAATGCGAACCTTCATATAAGTAAGAGGTAATATTTTGCTCAGTATCAGTTCAAGTTCAAATACTTTTTTATTTGACAAAACACATAAAATAGTCGTGCAAAGTCATTGATTTATTTTTAAAACTATTGCACTGTGATACATTTAACATCATATTTTCAGTTCTGCCAAATCTCTTATTGACAGCTTAGTGGTTTTCCAACGGCTTGTGGTGTCACATGGTGGTCGAAAATGATATTACAGGCTTTTGTTGAAATTCCTTAAAATTCATCTGGAATGTATTGATTTATGCTGTAATTAATGATGCAAATTAACACAGATGGGGCCATTTTGACCCAAAACAGCTAGTTGGAGGGTAGCAATCCTCCAGATTTTAAAGGTCAAGATAATAAAACCTGGAAAATCGCAAAGGACTGGAGCAAAAGAATAACAGTGAATGCTGTCAGAAACAGGCAGAAAACTCTGCATGGATGTTTTTGAAGAGGTAGATGGTCCAGTTGGCTGTATTAGTCAGTCTGCTAAGAAACATAGTGCCAACAAGCCCATGGCCCCTTTTCATGTAAAACTTCATACAGGAGGCTGTTTGTGCAGTTTAGTGCCTTTGTTAGCCTCGCCTGTAAATCATATAAGCACACCCACCACACCCCTAGGAGCATTCAGTGTGCCCCCACCTGCCAACCTGCCTGTCCCCCCCCAACCCACAGACCGTCTGTAGTTCTGAAATCTATCCACATGGCTGCTGACCAAGTCTAAGGTAAAATTCCATAAATGAAATATTCAGTAAAATACAATTTTTCCCCTAATCTGGGAGACAGTGCAGAATTATTGGAGTCGGTCCTAACTCTGTCTTCAATATGTACCCAGCAGGCACCTAGGACTCGTATCTCCCTCTGAGAATTTCTTCTAATAAGAACATAAGAACTATACAAACGAGAGGAGGCCATTCGGCCCATCAAGCTCGCTTGGGGAGAACTAAACTAATAGCTCAGAGTCGTTAAAATCTTATCTAGCTCTGATTTAAAGGAACCCAAGGATTCAGCTTGCACTACATTATCAGGAAGGCTATTCCATACTCTGACTACACGCTGTGTAAAGAAGTGCTTCCTTAAATCCAGCTTGAAATGTTCTCCCGCTAATTTCCACCTATGGCCACGAGTTCGTGTATTTAAACTAATGCTGAAGTAACTATTTGGTTGAACAGCATCCAAACCTGTTAGAATCTTATATACCTGGATCATGTCCCTCCTCAGTCTCCTTTGCTTGAGACTGAACAGATTTAGCTCAAGTAACCGTTCCTCGTATGACATTCCTCTAAGACCAGGAATCATTTTTGTGGCCCTACGCTGCACCTTTTCTAAGGCCACAATGTCCTTTTTAAGATATGGTGACCAAACCTGCACACAATATTCTAGGTGAGGTCTCACCAAGGAATTGTATAATCTTAGCATTACCTCCCTTGACTTAAACTCCACACACCTGGAGATATACCCCAACATCCTATTGGCCTTTTTTATTGCTTCCCCACACTGGCGAGAATGGGACATGGAAGCATCAACATACACACCAAGGTCTTTCTCATGATCAGCTACCTTTATTTCAGTGACACCCATGAAATACCTGTACTTTATATTTCTGCTCCCTAGATAAGATAAGATAAGATAAGATAAGATAAGATAAGAAAAAACTTTATTTATCCCGAGGGAAATTCTTTTGTCCTTTGCATGCTCAGTGCAACAATAGGAGTAAAGGTAAGGTGAAGAAAATAATAGTGCAAAATAGCTATGAGTGATACTGTATTGTAACTTTATATAAATACACATAAATACTCATACTCTGTAGAAAGTTAAAAAAGAAAAAAAAACTATAACTAAGCTATAACAAACATAATAAAATAACAGATTATTAGTGCATGTTTAATGAAAAGTGACTAAGTGTTTGATGGAGTACCTTACATTTATCGACGTTAAATTTCATCTGCCAGGTATCGGCCCAGTCACTAATTAAATCAAGATCCCGCTGTAGCTGCTGAGCCACTAATTCAGTATCTGCTACACCACCCACCTTGGTGTCATCTGCAAATTTCACCAGTTTACTGTATATATTGGTATCCATATCATTTATGTAAATTAGGAACAATAGTGGTCCATCTGAGAGACTGCTACGACACCACAGACTGGGATGTGCTTCTGAGCCCACATGGTGAGGACATAGAGGGGGCGACACACTGTCTGACAGACTACCTCAACTTTTGTGTGGACACGGTTGCCCCTGCTAAGACGGTACGGTGTTATCCTTATAACAAACCGTGGGTAACACAGGAAGTCAAAGCTGTCCTCAACATGAAGAAGAAGGCTTTCAGGAGCAAAGTGAAGGAGGAGATGAAAGCAGCACAGCGGGAGGTGAAACGCTGCCTGAGGGAAGCAAAGGACACCTACAGGAGGAAGGTGGAGCAGAAGTTGGAGAGGAACAATATGAGGGAGGTCTGGAATGGTGTGAAAACCATCACAGGCTATAACATCAAGAACAGCTTAGTGGGGGGGACGGTGGAGAAGGCAAACGAATTTAACAACTTCTTCAATAGGTTTGACCAGCCCACAACCCCCCCACCCTCATCTTTACTACAGAGCCCTCTCCCCACTCTCCTACCTCCCTCTCTTCCCCACCTTCTGGACACTATGACACCCTCCTCCTACCACCCCTCTCTCAACAGCAGGACATCTTCCCCCCCCCCCTTCCAATCATCTCCCAGTGTTACAGTGGATCAGGTCAGGAAACAATTGAGGAAGCTTTGCCCCAGAAAGGCAGCAGGCTCAGACAAGGTGTGTCCTAGGATGCTAAAGGCGTGTGCTGCTGAACTTGGGGAGCCGCTACAACGAGTATTCAATCTCAGTCTGCAACTGGGGAGAGTGCCCGCCCTATGGAAGACATCCTGCATTGTACCAGTCCCCAAAAGGAACCGGCCCAATGAGTTGAATGACTTCCGACCGGTGGCGCTGACGTCACATCTTATGAAGACTCTAGAGCGGCTCTTCCTTAACCTCCTACGACCACAGGTACAACATGCCCAGGACCCACTACAGTTCGCATACAAGGCGGATGTCGGCGTGGAGGATGCCATCCTGTACCTCCTACATAGAGCCCACTCACACCTGGACGGGGGGAAAGGCACGGTCAGGATCCTGTTTCTTGACTTCTCTAGTGCCTTTAATACCATCCGGCCCTGTATGCTCCAGGAAAAACTGAACAGGATGCAGGTGGACCCCTGCTTGATAGCTTGGATCTCCAACTATCTCACTGACAGACCACAGTACGTCAGGCTGAAGGACATCATGTCTGACACTGTGGTCAGCAGCACAGGAGCACCACAGGGAACTGTGCTGTCCCCTCTTCTTTTCACCCTGTACACCTCTGACTTCTACTATAATTCTGAATTATGCCACATTCAGAAGTTTGCAGACGACACAGCCATCATGGGGTGTATCTGGGAGGATCAGGAAGAGGAGTACAGAAGTCTGGTGAGGAATTTCGTTACATGGAGTCACACAAACCACCTGCAACTCAACACCTCAAAGACCAAGGAACTGGTTGTGGACTTCGGGAGGTCCAGAGAAGGTCCACTGCCGGTTCAGATAGAGGGGGAGGAGGTGGAGGTGGTCAACAAATACAAGTATCTCGGGCTGTGGGTGGACAACAAACTGGACTGGTCATGCAACACAGAGCACCTGTATAAAAAAGCCCAAAGCCGACTGTACTTCCTCAGGAGACTGAGGTCTTTTAACATCTGCAGGAAGCTCCTGAGGATGTTTTACCAGTCAGTGGTTGCTGGAGTACTTTTCTATGCTGTGGTGTGTTGGGGGAGCAGCACAGCAAAGAAGGACTCATCCAGGCTGGAAAAACTGATCAGGAAGGCTAGCTCTGTGGTCGGCATGAAGCTGGACACTATGGCGATAGTGGCAGAGAAAAGGACACTAAAAAAATTGCTGGACATTATGGACAATGCTGGGCATCCTCTGCACACGGCCATAAACAACCAGAGGAGTCTGTTCAGTGACAGGTTGCTTCTCCCAAAGACAAGAACCAACAGACTTAAAAACTCCTTTGTCCCATACGCCATCAAGCTGTTTAACTCCTCTCTGGAGGGGAGAGGGAGGGGAAACAGGTGGACAAAGGAGGGGGGGACAACTAAGCTGTAGTGCCTCTTCACTTCACTGTGCAATACTCTTGTGCAATACTTTTGGTTCTTAGTTCAATACTGGAAATGTGCAATACTTTTGGTTTTTTGGTTCAATACTGGGAATGTGCAATTCCCTTGTATTCTCTTATTCCTATTTATTCTATTTATCCCTTTGTATTTTATTTTTCTTGTATCTATATATGTATATATATGTATATATATAACATTTGCTCATGTTGTTATTTTTATTTTTTGTAACTTCTGTCGGTGCTGTGCTCTTGGAATCCGAATTTCCCAGAGGAATCTACCCGAGGGATTAATAAAGTTTTCTATCTTTCTATCTTATCTTATCTATCTATTAGAGCATTTATTGAAACTTTACTTCTTTACAGGCTTTTCGGGAGAAATAGCAGATAACGCATCGGAACTTCCAGAGATACAAACGTCATGCTAAAATTGTTCAGCCAATAAGGGCAAAGTTGTGTCACGGAGGCAGTTCCAGTTTGTGCAGCCGGCCGAGAGGTTTTTTTTATTATTTTTGTTATTGAAGCTTTAAATTACAACAGAAGTAATAGCTGACCAGTGACCATTAAGATTAACAAAACAAACAAGAACATTTACGAGACATTTACAAAATAAGCCAGGGGCACATAGTACCGACATTTACAGTTATGCCGGCTGAAAGGTGCTGCACGATCTTACTTGCTCTCTGCACGTGCTGCACGATCTGTCACGATCGTCTTGTAGGTTTTTGTACCATGTGACTTGGTGACGTTAGGTGACGTTTTGCAGGGCCAGCTTTATGTCGGACAAAAGAAATCTAACCATGATGCAGTAATTCTAGAGGCAGCAAAGCAGACTAACCAAAGATCTCATAGTAAACAAAGGAATGTGATACTGCAGTTAAGTCTCAAAACAAAGCTTTTTTGTTAAATAGTACTCACAACTTTCAGAATTTGATTGAGTACAAAAAGTTGCAGGCTAACGTAAGGAGGGTAGTTAAATGAGCAAAGAGGGAGTTTTGGAGGTCCTTCTGTAATTCAGTAGGACGGGAAACTGACATTAGTAAAGTCTGGGGAATGATAAAAAAGATGCATGAGATTAAAAGGGAGTATGGATATTCAGTTCTAAATGATAATAACATAATAACTGTTACAGATGGGGAAAAAGGCAAAATGTTAGTTTTGTGGTTTTTCATTCCCTGCTAAATCAGAAGTCAGAAGCCGCTGGTGTAGATCCAAATTCAGTCTTTATTGCAAACAAGTTACAACCAAGGCCGGACACTTAAAGTGTGTCCAGTACTGTTTTATACCTATTTTTATACAAGTTCTTATCATTTAACAATATCTCGTCACTTAAGCATCATCATTCCTTCAACCATTCACAATCATTGTTTTTTACATCAATCCACACCCCTAGGTGATAAGTTTGTCCATCATTTCTTTTACTGTTTGGTCCCTCAGCCGAACATAATGGTGGTGCGACCATCTCCAATTGGTTTTTTAAAAATGCTCAGTCGTGAACTTTTGGGGAACTCGGGCGAATACCTTCCTTCAGTAGCAAACCTTGGCAGCTTCAACCTGTTGCACATTGTCTAATTAGAGGGTTGATAATATATTTGTCATTCAACATAATGATAAGGCATAACACTAATAAAGGTGGATATTCATGCATTCAGGGCTAACATAAAGTAGCTAACAGAAAGTTTGAGGCTAATACAAGGTGCAAATACATACTCAATTGATTACATTGTGTTGATTACATTATAATGATTACATTGCAATGATTACATCACGGGTATTTGGCATGCTTTTTAATAATACCGTAATGATTATATTCTACATTGTATAGTGCTAAATAATATCCCATATATTTCCCCCCTTTGGGATTCTAAAGAGTCCCACACACAATTCTGTCCATCCAGCCTAGGAGGGAGGCCTAAAACCCTAAGATCTAGGGAAATTCCACTCCCAGCCCGCCACAGGCGCGGCCCCCCTTCGGGGTCCATGGCTGACATGGCTCACAAACTATCAACACTCAGAATCAACCAACAGCAATGAACTCCCCAGGATACATTGCATATATTATCAGGAATACATAATCTACCAGGAGTACATCACCTACCACAAGCTCATTACATAAACATATACGGCTAATACAAAGATAACTGAAAGGTTAACTGATAACACTGTAGATTACTATAACAGGCACTCTGTCATGAGCAGGAAAGTCCCAGGTGTCGTGGGCGGCAGGCAGGCTGCAGCGTTTCCAACATGGAGTATTCACAGGCGGTACGGCCGAACTTCAGCTATGGGCAGGAGCGTATCCAAGGTGTCTATGTCGCCATCCGTTTCTGTGTTGGTCCAGGAGGTTGCCGCTCCAAACGGTCCTCCCACCACTCTAAACATTGCAGCTATAGTCGCCTGCTGAGACAGCGCTTTTCCCACTAGGGAGCGAACAAGAGGAACTACACAACAAAAGATTAGTAGCAAAGCAAGAATGAACACAGCACGCACACAGAGTGCTTTCATAAGGGCTTACTGCCAACTACCCACATATTATAGCACCAGTCAAACAACCCGTCATGTTGTCCCGAATTTCTCGCCATCTCACCCTGTAACCCCTGCAACTTTTTCATACCCTCAGTAAATGAAACATCCAGGGCTGTATTATTGGGAATAAATGTACAGCACTGATCCCCGAACAGCACACACACTCCCCCTTTTTCTGCCAGGAGCCAATCCAGGGCCATCCTGTTCTGTCTTGCCATCAGACTGGTGGCCTGAAGCTGCTCCCCCAGAGATGCGAGTGCCTCCTGAGTATAGTTGATAAACCTCTGCTGATTATAGTACAAATAATTTTTCCATTCCACATTTTTGTTAACAGTAGGCCAAATTAATAATGATTCAAACCCTGCAGCTATCTCACTTCTCACCTTATATTTCTCTGGAATGCCCCTCGGCTGGCATATGGCATCTATATACACACTGGGATCATCTTCGCAGCTCGTAACAAACCTGTGGAACCTAGAGGGCTGTTTGTCAGAGTAAATATCCACCTGGCTAGCTAACATCCCCCTAGTGCAGAGGCCTCCACAATTATTGGGGAGAGGAGGCCTCAATCCTCCCTCCTGACCACACAGCCACCACGTATCTGCCAGAGGTACGCTCTGGTTCTCTAATGCATCCAGCGGAATGCTCCATACTTCTCCATTCTGCACTTGGTCGCCTTTCACATCCCAAACAGTTCGACAGTTTCCCCCGGAGATGCCCACCTCCTCTGTCCCATTATTCTTAAAACACTCACAAGGAAGTCCCTTGAAAAAAACTCAATTTCTGCCCCATAATATATCGCTGTCCACCTTCCCAAGGCCTAAACTGTCCACCCTATAAGCATATTTAATATTTCCCTGGTATATCAGGCACCAATATGGACAGTACTGCATGCGTACTTTCGGACTAGATTTAAGTTTGCATACTTTATCAGGGGAATCAAACCATCCTGACACAGACCCTTCCAGACTCTTCTAACTCTCTCCATTCCCCAGTCTCCACACTGGTTATTAGTGTACGGGAACGGGACTCCCTGAGCTGGAGGCTCTGCACTCGCACACACCACACAATCCTCCTCCCTAATGAAGCAGCGGTGTATCAGCCCCTTTATACCACCAATTTCCACTATTATGTTTTGGTAACCCATCCTGGTTTACGTCATCTTGGGTATATCCTACAGTTTGCCCACTCTTCTCACTTCCATAGCTCCCACCTACATCTCTCCGCTTTCGCTCATTGTCACCTGAGAGGTTATTCAGCATCAGTGGACCAGGTCGAGTCAGTGAAGTCAGTTGTCCTGAACTCTCCTGTCTTGTACAGCATTTTACCATCTACGGAACATAGCCAAGCTTCGGAAGATGCTTTCCTTTCAAGATGCAGAGAAACTAATACATGCCTTTATAACTTCCAGGTTGGACTACTGTAATGCCCTCCTTTCGGGTTGTCCATCTGGATCCTTACATAAACTTCAGTTAGTACAAAATGCAGCAGCCAGAGTTCTCACAAAAACTAAAAAATTTGATCACATTAGCCCTATACTGTCCTCCCTGCACTGGCTACCAGTGAAATCTAGGATTGACTACAAAATACTGCTATTAACCTACAAAGCTCTGAATGGCCTTGCACCACAATATCTTAATGATCTTCTGGTCCCTTACAACCCTTCTCGCCTGCTTTGATCACAAGGAGCAGGATATCTGTTAGTTCCTAGAGTAGACAGGACTACTGCAGGCTGCAGAGCATTCTCTTACAGAGCTCCGCAGCTGTGGAATGGTCTCCCGGGGGATGTGCGGGATTCAGGCACACTCTCGCTATTCAAGTCTAGATTAAAAACGCACTTGTATAGTTTAGCGTATAGGAAACCTAGTTCTAGTTCCAGCTGGTTGCTCACTCCCAGTTAGACTAACAGTATGAGGTGAAGAGCTGGGTGGGGATCGGTGCCCTTGGCTTTGGATAAACTGATGCGTCAGTGCTGTCACTCTGGCCTTACACTAGAGTGCTGATGTTCAGGGAGTCCCCATGCCTGTGTTCCCGCCTGTCTCTCCCTCTTTCTCATGCTGCTATAGCCAGATCTGCCGGAGCCTAGATGAATATTGCACTCAATCATTTTGCTTGCACTGCCTCTAGTTTCCTCAACTCTGGCTAATACACTATTTTCTTACTTCCTCCCCCACCCCTTCTGGGGTGTGCTGCCCGGAGAACCATAACATCGAGGAATTTATGCTTCTGCTGCCTGCAAGACCACTACCTCCACTTCCGGCAACTACCCTCCAGCCTGCCTGCCCTTGGCTCACGGATGCCTCTCCTTCCTCCCCTGCATATTAGCTTAAACTATATAATTCTTGTTTTGTTTGATTTTTCTGCTGGCCCCTGGAGGATGGGCCCCCCCTTTGGGTCTGGTTCCTCCCAAGGTTTCTTCCTCTTAGGGAGTTTTTCCTTGCCACCGTTGCCTTTGGCTTACTCACTGGGGGGTCTTTACCTGGCAGAAATGTAAAGCGCATTGAGACAATGTAATGTTGTGATAATGCGCTATATAAATAAAATTGCATTGCATTGCATTGCATTGTGGTCCTGCTGCACACCCAGACCTGAAGGGCCTGGTATATCATTGGTAGAGTAGTAGTAGATATCTTTATTGCCATTTGCACAGGAACAGGTCAGTAGAAGTACATTGGAATTCTTGTGCGTATCTCCCAGAGTCATTTTTAAAAAATAGAGAGACAGAGGAGAAGAGACAGTTTTTTAAAACATTAAATAACATAATATAAAAAATGTAAATAATAAAAGCAGCCAACACACTAATTCCAGAACGTAATACAGTAAGTGGTTACACACTGTGTACAGATGCAGATACAGGATACAGAGTGCATGGCCTGGGTGTGTGAGTGAATTATTTCACAGAAATAATATCAAGACAGTATAATGTACAGAAAAGTGGAATATTGCACATGTTTGTTAGACTATTGCACTGAAAGAGTTATTTGACTACCTAAGGGAAAGAATGAAAGTGAGGCTGTAGTGCTCTGATGTGTCTGATTGCCTCTTTGGAGTGGTAACTGTCCAGGTAATGTCCACGGGGGAAGTGGGGGGCCTGTATTTCATACCCACTTTAATGTGCTTAGCCATCAGTCTAACTGTGGCTGGGATAAAGCTGTTGTAGAATCGTGTTTTGTAGGCGGTCATGCTCTCTGGCCTGCGGTGTCTTAGGTTGTATCATAAAGTTCTTCCTCCTAAACAGGCATAATGCTGGGTGATGTTGATCACTGAGTATGTTCTGAGTTTTCCTCCGACAGCATTGTGTATTTAATGTGTCCAAAGAGGGGAGGTCAGAGCCAATGATCCTTTATGCAGTTTTTACAACAACTCCTTGAAGAGATTTCCTCTCTCTGCCACTGGTAAAGATACTTTCAGTGATTCCTCTATAGGTCTGTATGAGAGGCTGACGTCTGAGTCCTCTATAAGCCTGTGTGGGGGGCCGACGTCTGAGTCCTCTATAGGCCTGTGCGAGGGGCCGACGTCTGAGTCCTCTATAGGCCTGTGCGAGGGGCAGACGTCCGAGTCCTCTATTGGCCTGTGCGAGGGGCCGGCGTCCGAGTCCTCTATAGGCCTGTGTGAGGGGCCGACGTCTGAGTCCTCTATAGGCCTGTGTGAGGGGCCAACGTCTGAGTCCTCTATAGGCCTGTGCGAGGGGCAGACGTCCGAGTCCTCTATTGGCCTGTGCGAGGGGCCGGCGTCCGAGTCCTCTATAGGCCTGTGCGAGGGGCAGACGTCCGAGTCCTCTATTGGCCTGTGCGAGGGGCCGGCGTCCGAGTCCTCTATAGGCCTGTGCGAGGGGCGTCTGAGACCACTATAGGCCTGTGTGAGGGGCTGACGTCCGAGTCCTCTATAGGCCTGTGCGAGTGGCTGACGTCCGAGTCCTCTATAGGCCTGTGTGAGGGGCGTCTGAGTCCTCTATAGGCCTGTGCGAGGGGCTGACGTCCGAGTCCTCTATAGGCCTGTGCGAGGGGCTGACGTCCGAGTCCTCTATAGGCCTGTGCGAGGGGCTGACGTCCGAGTCCTCTATAGGCCTGTGTGAGGGGCGTCTGAGTCCTCTATAGGCCTGTGCGAGGGGCTGACGTCCGAGTCCTCTATAGGCCTGTGCGAGGGGCTGACGTCCGAGTCCTCTATAGGCCTGTGCGAGGGGCGTCTGAGTCCTCTATAGGCCTGTGCGAGGGGCTGACGTCCGAGTCCTCTATAGGCCTGTGCGAGGGGCGTCTGAGTCCTCTATAGGCCTGTGCGAGGGGCTGACGTCCGAGTCCTCTATAGGCCTGTGTGAGGGGCGTCTGAGTCCTCTATAGGCCTGTGCGAGGGGCTGACGTCCGAGTCCTCTATAGGCCTGTGTGAGGGGCGTCTGAGTCCTCTATAGGCCTGGGTGAGGGGCTGACGTCCGAGTCCTCTATAGGCCTGTGCGAGGGGCTGACGTCCGAGTCCTCTATAGGCCTGTGTGAGGGGCGTCTGAGTCCTCTATAGGCCTGTGCGAGGGGCTGACGTCTGAGTCCTCTATAGGCCTGTGCGAGGGGCTGACGTCCGAGTCCTCTATTGGCCTGTGCGAGGGGCGTCTGAGTCCTCTATAAGCCTGTGCGATGGGCTGACCTCCGAGTCCTCTATAGGCCTGTGCGAGGGGCTGACCTCCGAGTCCTCTATAGGCCTGTGCGAGGGGCTGACCTCCGAGTCCTCTATAGGGGCTAGTCCTGACGTCCGAGTCTTCTACAGGCCTGTGTGAGGGGCTGACGTCCGAGTCCACTATAGGCCCGTGTGAGGGGCTGACGTCCGAGTCCTCTATAGGCCTGTGTATACATCAAATATCATATATATCCATCCATCCATCCATTTTCCAAATCGCTTATCCTACTGGGTTGCGGGGGGTCCTTTCCCGGAGGCAATGGGCACGAGGCAGGGAACAACCCAGGATGGGGGGCCAGCCCATCACAGGGCACACTCACACACCATTCACTCACACATGCACACCTATGGGCAATTTAGTAACTCCAATTAGCTTCAGCATGTTTTTGGACTGTGGGGGGAAACCGGAGTACCCGGAGAAAACCCCACAATGACATGGGGAGAACATGCAAACTCCACACACATGTGACCCCGGCGGAGATTCGAACCTGGGTCCCAGAGGTGTGAGGCAACAGTGCTAACCACTGCACCACCATGCCACCCCAGGATAAAACATATAAAATGATAAACAATAAAAACTATACAATTAGGAAGCAATCAGTCCCGTGTACATGATCAGCCAGAAAATACTTGCATTCATCTAAACTTTTATAAACTTTAAACTGCCTTTGCTTGCTGGCCTGTGGGCTGATGGACAAACTTGAATGCCTTACAGGATAGGATAGGATGCACATTCTTTATTGTCCATTAAATCCCTCTATCAAGTGTCAATAGGCTCCAAACAACCAAATGTAATTAAAGAATATTTAAAAAAAGGGAAAAACATACAGAAATAACCAAAAATAAAAAAATAGTAAATAAATAAAGACTAACCAAAGTAACTTTACTGTCCCCGTCAGTTATCAGTCATCAGTCAGTCATCACCCTGACTAAACTGTATAATGAGCAGATAGGACTGTCTCTACATGGTTAGATTGTGTTTAATACAACAACTGGAATACCGCATACAAGGCACAAAAGCACTGTGGGGAATAGAGCATTATGGGAACAGTAGTCCTATTATTACACCTCCTCCTTTTAGCTTAAGTCAAATTTTCTGTGTACCTTTTGACATTAATTTCTGTTACTGCTATCAACAACCTCCTTCTCTCTCTCTCTCTCTCTCTCTCTTCTACTGAACTTCCCTCTTTGTTCACAAGTCCATTCTGTCAGGTGGTTTTCCAGTCAACTTGACTTAGTAACAGTCCCTGTAGGCCAAAGATGACCTTTACAGTCTCTACAACATATGGTTTGGGAGTATCTGCAGGTCTGACGACTCCCAGCAGTCCCTTCTGTGCTAATCCAAACTGTCTGACCAGATGTCAGTTCTGCGAGAGGTCTGGAGCGGAGTCTGCGGTTGTAGTGTTTTGCCTGCTGACGCCTTCTCTCCTCATCCTGCTTGCGAAAAACTTGCAGATCTGGCCATTTAGGACCCAGCTGTCCACCATCTGGCTAATCTGTGCTGTGATACCGGGCCACCATACTGACAGTGTAGCTCTGGCTCGGCATTTTGTAATTCCCTGATAGCCTTCATGCAGACGCTGAAGAACATCCGCTCTCAAGGGGGGAGGTATCACAAGTCCTTCTCCCTTCATGAGAAGGTCGTGAGCAAGGTGAAAATCCATTCTGTGCTGCCAGTATGGTTTAATGTCTGGATCTAACTTACATCTCTCTGGCCATTCTGTGAAACAGTGGTTTGTCACTTGTCTGCATACGTCGTCTTCTTTCTGCACTGTCTTTATCTCCTCCAGCCTTTTGTCTCCACGTCTTTCTCTAGCTGAAGATGCCGTTCAATCAAAATGAATATTTTACTCACTTATCTTTTGGTCTTTTATGATTCTATGTGTACCACCTCCAAATTATTTTGAAGATTTGAATTTCATTGTATCCAAATTAATTTGGAACGGCAGACAACCCAGGAAACGCTTCTCAGTTTTACAGCGCACCAAATCAGACGGTGGCCTCGCCCTCCCTGATTTTAAGCTCTAGCATTGAGCATTTCAAATTAGGGCTATGCGCACTTGGACAGACGCAGGCAGTGTAGTGTCGTGGAGAGGTATTGAATCGGCTATAGTGCATCCCCACAGACTCCAGGACTTACCTTTCCCAGGGGTAGGTCTTCGTAAATCACGACACAAACTTGGTTGTATCTTTTCATCCACCTTAGCTGCATGGTACAACGCCGAAAAAGTAATAGGTCAACAATCTCCTTTATGGAACAATTTCCACTTTCTGTCAGACTATAAAGCTTTTGTTTGTCCCCCCTGGTCATCCAAGGGGGTTTTCACATTTTCTAATACGTTTGATGCGAATGTTGTGCGCACATTCCAGGACATTCAAAAAGAATACAGTCTGCCTGGCTTCTCATTTTTCTTCTACCTCAGGCTACGATCCACAATGAAGGCCTATGTTGTGCCATGGAATTCTGTCTTAGATGATCACCCAATGTTTAGCTTTGTGACAACATTATTGTCCATAATGACAACAGAGGATAAAACTAGACAGGATACACAAAGCCCAGCAAACAAAATTTACTCAAAATAGTACCGACTCCTGAGAAACAAATGCTGCTGTTTTACTTTGCCTTTCCACTAATACACATTAAACACCAAAAAATAAAAAAACAAAAAAATCTCACCTAACCTTCCCAGGGAGCGATCAGGGAGTCACATCTCCACCATATACTGGTGAAATCCTGCCGACTGCGTCAAATCTGTAGCGGTTAGGGAGGAAGCAGAGAGGGACACAGAAATGGAGACCCGACTACGCCACTCTGGGAAATTCACCCAGAGAATTAAGTACAGGAGTTTGCAACCCACTCCGATATAAAAGGACACAGATTCGTAATCACCGCCTGGGGGACGTGAAGACCATGAACACTGCCTTTATTATTTTGCTTCCAGTTAACACTCCAAAGGAAAAACCAAACAGCAAACAAATTACTACCCACAAATGGTAAAAATCAAATCATGTTAGAATAACACTCCAATCACACAAAGAAACCCAAACCCAGCAGCTATTACCTTGGGGTGGGGGGACACACTGTCAGAAGGTACTCCACAGGGTCACCACATCACATGGCGTAGATACACACACCAGGGGGGTGGGCTAAGAAGGCAGAGCGACCACGACCACGACCTACCCCCCCCCCCCCCCCAAACCAGATCCTCACCACCCAACACCAAGCCTCCCCAACGGCGCCCCACGGTTTACGTACAACAAACTAAACAAAACACATAAATACTTAATACTAATTAAACAGGAAACCCGAAAACAAAATAAACGAAACAAAAGCAGAAAACACAGCAGGACAAAACAGCAGCAATTGCAGTGGCTCAGTATCCCGCCGGCTGCCTGACTCACGCCGGTCCGGGACACTCCACCAAATCGCCATCCACTGACTGATCACAAGCGGTATTAAAAGGGAACCTTAAAACGGGAAACAACTGCAAGTGGCTAGGTTACCAAGCCCTCGCAAACTGCAGCGATGGAGATACCCACAACTTTGAAAAAGGAGATACTGGCACATGGAGAGTCGCGTCACTGGTTACAGGGTGGTCCAACAGACAACTACAACTGGATCTTATATACGTACGCTGGCCACAACAATTAATCAATCAATTTAACAAAATCACGATACCTGAAGAGATCGCACCCTCCAGCTCCATCTTACTACAATAGTTACTACTCTCGCTGCTGAAGGGTTATACAAACAAGATTAATTCAGTGAGGAACCTCCCTCAAAGGTACAACGGCAAACACCCGCCTGCTTCAGATCACAGGCCCAAGTTCTGAATCACTATTCTACCAACACACAGGTAGAAGATGAAGAACTCTCCTCAAAGTAGTGCTGTCAGTTGGACCTTGTAACATGAATAATCATAGTGGAGAGTTACAATTATTATTTTAATGGGAAGATGTGAGATTTTTATTGGGGGGGGGGGGTCCCACTTTCAGAAACAGCCAGTGAGACTCGTTTACCTCAATCCTTCTGACCATGTGAGTCTCATTAATGAAACCGTATCTTAAGCCCAGCCGGAGCCCACCTCCCCAAGGGTACACTCTACTTTCCCAGAAAATACCAAGATGGATTCAAATTCAACTCCGAAACCTACTGTCAGTTTTTAGAAGACACTTTCTTCAAGCAGTGGTACAGGAAACAGTCAGCATCTTTCAGCAGGACCATGATTTTTATGCAGGACAATGCTCCATCGCATGCATCGAAGTACTCCACTGCATGGCTAGCCAGTAAAGGCCTTAAGGATGACAGAATAATGACATAATCACCTGACATAATCCCTATTGAGAACTTGTGGGCCCTGCTTAAACGGGAGATTTACAGTGAAGGAAAGCAGTACAGCTCTCTGAACAGTATCTGGGAGGCTGTGGTTGCTGCTGCACAAAAAGTTTATTGTCAACAGATCAAGAAAATACCAGATTCCATGAATGGAAGACTTATTGCTGTTCAGGAGCCGGACTGCTTGGGGTAAGAAGCTATTGCACAGTCGTGCAGATCTGCTCCTGATGCTGCAGAATCTTCTTCCGGATGGAAGAGGGGTAGTAGACAGTTGGTGGGTGGGATGGTACCGGTCAGTCACAATGCTGGTGGCCTTACGGATGCAGCGGGAAGTGTAAGTGTCCTGCAGGCTGGGGAGAGAGCTGCCGATGATGCACTCAGCGGTCTGCACAGTCTTCTGAAGGGTCCGGACCGCTGAGCGCATCATCAGCAGCTCTCTCTCCAGCCTGCAGGACACTCACACTTCCCACTACATCTGTAAGGAGGTGGCTATATTGCTCACTAATTGATATTTCATGTCAGAATTGTTTATTTGGAAATTATGTGATGTTTGTTTATTAATCGCACTTTGAAAGATGATAATAAACAAGGGAGATGGGAAAATGTAGGTTTTCCATTTAGTTGCATAATAATTGTGCACACTAATAGTTGTGTAATAATTGTGCACACTAATAGTTGTGTAATAATTGTGCACACTAATAGTTGTGTAATAATTCTGCACACTAATAGTTGTGTAATAATTGTGCACACCAATAGTTGTCTAATAATTGTGCACACACGTGTTTTCCCCTGATAATGTTCAGACTCACATTTCCTTTGCATAACATTCAGGCTTCAGGTTCATTAACATTTTGGACTGACTGATGACACTATATTTGTTTATTATAAAAATTAATCCCATAAACACAACTCGCCTAATAATTGTGAACACAGTGTATTACATTGGGGGAACCAAACGTCCCCCACGATGTGATAAAAACCATATAAGGTTTTTTTTGCCATATAAGGACATTTTCACTCCCCACACCCCACAAACATAACCTCAATTTCATAAAAAAATCTGTGAATAGAATCACAAAACTGAAAATACCTAAAATCTTGTATTTTGTTTGCTTACTTTTGGTTAAGGTTGGGGCTGGGTAGACTGTCATTGTTGGGATTAGAGTTTTCACGATCGAAACAAATGGAGAGTCCCCACAAAGATATAATTACAAACCTCTGTGTGTGTGCGCGTGTGCGTGCGTGTCTGTGTGCGCATGTGTGTTTGTGTGTGTGCGCGTTAGCGTGCATGTGTGCGTCTGTGTGTGTGTGCGTCTGTGTGTGTGTGCGCGTGTTAGCGTGCGTGTGTGCGTCTGCGTCTGTGTGTATGTGTGCGTCTGTGTGTGTGTGCGCGCGTTAGCGTGCATGTGTGCGTCTGTGTGTGTGTGCGCATGTTAGCGTGCATGTGTGCGCCTCTGTGTGTGTGTGTGTGTGTGCGTTAGCGTGCGTGTGTGCGTCTGTGTGTGTGTGTGTGCGCGTGTTAGCGTGCATGTGTGCGCCTCTGTGTGTGTGCGTCTGTGTGTGTGTGCGTGTTAGCGTGTGTGTATGCGTCTGTGTGTGTGTGCGCGTGTTAGCGTGCATGTGTGCGCCTCTGTGTGTGTGCGTCTGTGTGTGTGTGTGTGTGCGTCTGTGTGTGTGTGCGCGTGTTAGCGTGCATGTGTGCGCCTCTGTGTGTGTGCGTCTGTGTGTGTGTGCGCGTGTTAGCGTGCATGTGTGCGCCTGTGTGTGTGCGTGTACCTGGCTACAGAAGATGGATGGATGGACAGATGGAATTTGCAACCTTACTAAAGAGTAGCAGAAGCACTTCTGACACTTGAACCCTGATGATAAGTACAATTATTTATGTAAAAGTGCATCAGTTTTGTACTTAGTGGCATTTGCCAAACATGCTTGTAAAGGTGAATTCTGCCAGAGGTCAGTGCTGTGGGTTGGCGTTTGGCTCAGTGGCTTATATCACTATGCTCCTGTGACTAAGGCCCTTAACCCCAAACGCACCGGTGACTGCCTGCGTCTGCCTTCTCAAAGAAACAATTTTAAATTGTTTGACTGTGGAATTTGAGCTTCATGGGTCCAAACCTGCTTAGTCACACCGCCTTAAGTTTGCTGCTCAACTCGCCGCTTTCTCAATTGTAAGTCGCTTTGCAAAAAAATATCTCCAAAATAAAAGTAAATGCTCTTTTTTGCAGGAGAAAAAATGATCAACATGTGTTTCAAACGGTACAAAAGTGGGTCTGACCTTCATGCAGTTTCAACAAAACGTGGGTGGGGACAAGGGACGTCGCGATATAATGTGATCATACGATTACGTTTGCAGCAAAATAAAAGGACAGCGATAATGGTTCCCAGCAGCACAAACCAAAGACAATTGGATGAAAGCAGAGTGGAATATGGGAGTATGGTAGACGATCCTTTCATAGCATCCAGATTTCTTAATGTTTGCTAGGCTGAGTTTGTTTATATGGCGAGGAGCCCAGCACCAAGTTACACAAGAAAATAAGCTGGAGGAAAGCAGCAGGCAAAAGCCTGACCCAGACGCAGCCCCGGTGCACGCCGGTTGGCGGCTGGGGAAACTTGCCGCGTATCGCCCCTACGGCGGCTGTTTCAGCTCACGGTAGGAAGCCGCCATCTAGTGGTGCGCTTTGGGAATTGCATGCAGCGATAAAGTTCCTCGAAATTATTACAGTATCATGGACCTCAAGACTCATTGAGGTTTCACTCAAAACACAATATTGTGCAGTTTGGGGATTTGCGTTGGTGTTTTTGTGCTCATCATCACAGGTCCTGAGGGCCCATACATGCTGGTGCTGAGCTCTGTTACTGATATTCTTAAGTATTATTTTTAATAATTGTTGCACTTGGACTCGATCTTTTATACAATGTTTTGTCGCTTTTAATCTTTCCAAGCACTTTGCATACCGGGGCGACGCCCAGCACCGTACAGTGTCAATCTGCTTCCTCATTTGTATGTCGTTTTGATAAAAGCTTCTGATAAATAAGTAAAATGTAAGTCAGTATAAATGTATATACAACAGTAACTATGGTAGATTTCTCGCTGGTAGGTCTCTCTGACCTTACTGCACTGGGAGAAAAGCCCAGTGTAACATGGGCTAAAATGTAAATGTGTAGTTTTTTAGATCTTAATCTGAAAATCCGTTCTTCGTTTTCCCAGAAGGTGGCAGCACATGAACACTGCAAAACTGCAAGCTTGGCTTGTCGCTTTGTATACAATAGTGCGCTATCCGTATATTAAAAATACTACATAATTACATACATCAATCAATATCAAGAACAGAAAGATGCCCACACAATATACCAAAATCTTAAAATCCCCCTTGGCAGCATGTTACGCTGTAGTTTGGTTTGTCTAAGCTCCACACTTTCCCAAAATTACCCTGGACTGCTTCCAGTACGGAAGCCCAAAGAATCGACAGACACGAAGCTCACATAACTTGGCAAGAGGCCCCTGAATTACCTAAAGTGGATGGAGTTTTCACCTCGGCCCATGGGGATTCAGAGCAGACACAAATGAGCGTGAACCCATGTGTGATTTACAGTAAAAGGTGACTGAACACAATACACAGCCTCTGTAGTGTCTCTACTGTCCAGCAGGGGGTGCCACATGAAAGCTGCCCAGCAGGAGTAAACAGGTTTCCGGAGATGCTGCATTGCAGTCCCACAGTCCTCTAGTCTTAAGTGCTCAAATTTTGTGGTCCCTCTGTACCTTAGTCTCATAGTCCATAGTGCCCAATTCCCCTTTGCCCCACTTCCATGATCCACAAGTCCCTAGTCTCCTTGTTTCTTAGTCCCATGGTCCCTAACACTGTAGCCCCTTTTCCCCTGGTCCCCTATTCCCTTAGTCCCATAGTCTCCTAGTCCTGTGGCCCCTAATCCCATAGTCCTTAGTCCCCTAGTTCCTACTCCCTATTCACCTTGTATTAAGCAGGGAGCAGGATTCTGAGGCCATCTGATATGCTTTACAATGAAGCTGTGCTAAAACCAGTATATGCATGAGGGTGTTTGCGCTGCCCTGCACTAGACTGGCTGTTCCTGTAAATCACTTATATGAAAGTGCCTGTGGAACACAGATAAAATCCACATGTCTGAGGTGGCTGGCATCTGGTCTTTCTCATGTGTCAGGCCTGCGATGCAGCATTCAAACACATGGTCTCCTTTTACAGCCAGCAGGTTACGCAAACGTACCGCTCAATCGGGGCCATGCGGACAGCTGTCTGCCATCTCTGATTGGCCGTCGAGTCTACGGACCCCAAAGGTTAAACTGGACACTGGCAGGCGTGTCTGATTCATCAGATTCCCGTCTGCTGGGTTGGGCAGCATCACATTGAGGAAGAACCTCATTGTGTTTTCAGCTACCTGGCATTAGGAGCTGATTACTTCAAGTCATTAGGACTTTTTTCATAGAGATTCTCTAGCTGAACAAGTAGAGTGTTGCATTTATGATGCATTGGTCATGGGTTCAAATCCCCCAAGAATATACATAAAACATTACCCTTCCCACTGCTGTAAGTCACTTTGGGTAAACAAGTCTGGTAAATGCAAAAGTGTTTCTACAAGTGATACAACAGCATGCCCTACTGGTCAGATTAAAATGCTGTTTGGATATATTCCATTTCATAATGTGGCTTCTGATTATAACATCAATGTGTAATAGGAATTGATTGGAAACGTATTCACTACTTCTTTTACAAATGTATTTATCTGGACAAATTGGTCCAATTGATCTCTCTTACCTTAGACCCCTGGGAGAAAAGCTTAGTGTCCATGGGGTTAAATGTAAATGGATATTCTATGTGATGAGTAATACAAAGTGGGTTAAGGACGACTCAGATGCAGTAGCTCTGGGAAAGACACAGGCTTTATTAAGGGAATACAGCAAACAACACTTGGAACAACGATGACGGAGCTGAGGAACCATGAGAGCAGGAACATTTATACACAGTAATCACCGACGGGAGAGAGGTGTAGGAGGCTAACAGATCAGGGTGGAGAACGTCAATGATGGGATACAGCTGGGGAGGGTTAGGAGAGTTACGGAGGGCATTTAGTGACCTCTGCTGGCTCAATTGGGAGGAGACGGGATAGATCGTCACAAGTACTAAGATGTGATGCATCCATCTTCCAAACACTTATCACAAGGGTATCCCAGAGCCAATTACAGGAAACGCAGGGCACAAAGCTGGGGTCCACCATGGATAGAATGCCATTTAATCACAAGGCACACTCACAGTTATGGAGTCCGGACAATTTACAGATGCCTGTCTGAGTCGCTGCAGGAAGAAACCCATGTGGGATAAAGAGAGCAAACAAACGCCACACAGACAGCATAGGAGAAGGATGGAAACATTCAACACTGCAGCTGCAAGGCAGCCCTGTTACCCACTGAGTCGCCCCTCACTGGATTCTCATGGTTAAAACAGGACAACATGCCAAATACATTCAAAATGCACATGTGGAGGATTTCAGCCATATGGTTTTGAGTAACTTCTACACCCACGTACCATGTGTGAGATGGAGCCGGCCAGTTCCTCTTATGGTCCAATTCTGCTCATGCGTTACTAAGATTATGGTACTTAGGTCCTCCATCCATCAGATCCTCTTCTCACTGTGGTCATGCTCATCCACTCTGGACACCGTACGCTTGGTAAAAGACTCTCATCTCTGTATCCTTGGTAGCGAAACAAAAAGGGGGTTTGCTGAACTAGATGGGCTGAGACTGGAAACAAAGAGGATCGTGAGGGATCACAAATGGGAGGACTGGCAACCGGGAAGGTCACAGGCAGCAGGAAGGTTTAACATCAATGACCGGACTGGGGCTGACGAGACAAATAGATACTTAAATGCAAAGACTAACGAGGGGCAACAAGCAACAGGCATGAATCATCAGGGTCACGCTAATGAGGAGACAGGAGGGTCAGGCAGGTGTGATGGGTAGGACATGACAGTGGTCATGTGACACGGGCTGTTACTGTCACCATGAGGAAGCGCAGGAATGTAAACAGCTTGGAAAAGGCAGCTGGTGTTTTTCTCCTTTATTTCTGTGTGAGCCTATAGTGGGTCCCGTGTTGGATGGGATCCTGTCTGTACTGCGTGTCAGTCGTAAGCGGATCACACTTCTTACCGTTAGGGTGATGCCTGTGGTTTACAGTGGCTTGCAAAAGTATTCGGCCCCCTTGAACTTTTCCACATTTTGTCACATTACAGCCACAAACATGAATCAATTTCATTGGAATTCCACGTGAAAGACCAATACAAAGTGGTGTACACGTGAGAAGTGGAACGAAAATCATATATGATTCCAAACATTTTTTACAAATAAATAACTGCAAAGTGGGGTGTGCGTAATTATTCAGACCCCTTTGGTCTGAGTGCAGTCAGTTGCCCATAGACATTGCCTGATGAGTGCTAATGACTAAATAGAGTGCAACTGTGTGTAATCTAATGTCAGTACAAATACAGCTGCTCTGTGACGGCCTCAGAGGTTGTCTAAGAGAATATTGGGAGCAAAAACACCATGAATTCCAAAGAACACACCAGACAGGTCAGGGATAAAGTTATTGAGAAA
Organism: Brienomyrus brachyistius; assembly: GCF_023856365.1. Taxonomy (NCBI): domain Eukaryota; kingdom Metazoa; phylum Chordata; class Actinopteri; order Osteoglossiformes; family Mormyridae; genus Brienomyrus; species Brienomyrus brachyistius. The sequence goes on along the minus strand of NW_026042312.1, from coordinate 111,799 downwards.
TTTAAAGCAGGCTTAGGCTACAAAAAGATTTCCAAAGCCTTGAACATCCCACGGAGCACTGTTCAAGCAATCATTCAGAAATGGAAAGAGTATGGCACAACTGTAAACCTACCAAGACAAGGCCGTCCACCTGAACTCACAGGCTGAACAAGGAGAGCGCTGATCAGAAATGCAGCCAAGAGGCCCATGGTGACTCTGGACGAGCTGCAGAGATCTACAGCTCAGGTGGGGGAATCTGCCCATAGGACAACTATTAGTTACAGGACAACCTGTAGCAGGACTTGAAGTCTTTCAGGCACTCGGCCCCAGATTTTTAATTACTTTGACTTTATATCTGAATCCGAATGTGGCCATTAGCAATGTCATATATATATATATATATATATATATGTGTGTGTGTGTGTGTGTGTATATATATATATATATATATATATATATATATATATATATATATATATATATATATAATATATATATTCAGGACGCTAATTGTCGCACTGCCTTTATTGTTATTTATTCTATTCTACTACCTTTATTGGCCCTACTACCCCATTTCGTTGTGCTCATACACAATGACAGTAAAGTTGACTTTGACTTATGAAGTGAGAAGGCCATGGATAGAGAAGTTGTGCTAATGCTAACTGTGACTACGGCGGTCAGATTTATTGGACCCAGCTGATGACTCCTATGACTCCCTAAGACTTTTGCACAGTACTGTATATATCTCAGGATTCCTAATGAAACAGGATTTATGTGATTTTTTTCTGGTAATTGGTAATCACCTACACTACTTGATGATGATCAGGTGCTTCTCTGTTGTTGTACTAACGTGCCTTATTAAGATTTTATGTTATTTATGTTTACTTAGTTAATATATGATTAATTTGATTATATCATTATCTTTACTAAGTTACCTCAGGACCGCTGTAGGTTTTGAGTTAATAAACTGTCTGCCGTCTGCCGCCCCCTGCTGGCCAAAGCGTCGCCGCTGCGATATCAGGCTGCTGCGCTCAGTGAGCAGAGAGCGCGGATTAAGTCTGTTACTCAGTTACGTTCTGGGCCGCGCGGAACCGGGACATTAATGGGATAGAATAGGAAGCCTTTATTGTCAGTGTACAGGTAGCAAATACAATATATAGACAGAAATATAAAATATACATATAGAGGGGAGGGGAAAAGCTCCCCCCACTCATCAGGCTTAGATTTCATTACATTTTATTTTATTCAGAATCAGAATTCACTCCATTGGTACAACTGCATGTACTATGAATTTGTTTAGGCAGTTTTGGTGCATTAACAGCCAACATAGAACATACGTCAGAGAAAAACAGTCATTTTGTATGTTTGTTCAGCTTACAGAACCCAATTACTTGTTTTATTAACATACATCACACTTCAGACAGAGTAAAAAGGGTTATACTGGTTATAAAGCAGAGATTTTACCTTTTTGCCACGGAGAAGCAGCGACATGTGACACTCTGATAAGGTAAAAATGATTCCTCCAGCACACAGTGAGCTATCCCAGCATGCACAGCGACACGGGGGAGTTTGGATAAACCCAAAACTCTGGATTGAGGGGTTCAGTGAATGAGGAGGTGAAGCTGTACAGGGGGGTCAGTCCATCAGAGGAGACTCTGTAGAAGGACAGAGCACCAGCCCCCCAGTCCAGATACACTCCTACTCTGCGGGAGCCTGAGGGCTTTATGGGTATGAGAGTCTGTTTATTATTGTGCAGGACAGAGTAACTGTTAGTATTACAGTACAGACTCCATGACTTGTCATTGAATCCAAGCCCACAGTCATAACTCCCTCCTTTCCTCCTGATCTCTTTATAAGTCACTGCTATCCAGGCTCCATTTCCACTCCACTCAGCCTCCCAGTAACAGCGACCAGTCAGACTCTCTCTCCACAGAACTTGGCTCCATCTGTCAAATCTCTCTGGATGATCAGGATATGGCTGCTCTGCCCCCCATGTCACCTTCCTGTTCCCCCCTGACAGAGACAGGCGGCTGTTTGCTGTGTTGGGGTCCAGCGTCAGCTGGCAGGAGTCTGTAGGCAGGAGGAAGAGCGATTGATCCCATGACGAAGCCCAGCATCTCCATCATTATCACTGTCACACCTCACACACTCACTCACACAGAACTCGCTCCAATACACACATTTTATTCCCAATATACTCATGTAGCCGCCCGAGTCTGCGGCGCTCCGGCTGCCCCCTGCGCTGTGAGACACGCCGGCGCTGAGAGACTCGCTGGGGCCGAACTGCACTTTAGCCTGCGCTCTATTATTCTGTACGATACATAAAATATAAAAAGTCAAATATGTGAAATACCTCAGGAAATGTTGGACGCCGGCGGGAAGACGCGCCGAAATGACGCGGGTGTTAAACTAATAGGCTTAATTACAGGTAAATAAAATTACAAACAGCATTCATCAAACATATTAACCATAAAATTACACAACAAAGATTACCACTAAAAGTGAGTTTGTCTTTAGGTCACAATATGAACTTTTAATCCACTTTGGACACACACCTCTCTCCAGCAGCGCGCCGACTCGACGCTCCCAACGCGGACGCATCTAGGCTGGTTCTCCGCAAAGCGCAGCACTCGCGTATTACACCGCGTATGCGTACATGGAAACGTTCATATTTCTCTGGTCAAGCTGTGTACTTTGCACATGCGCACGTGTCCTATTTAAGTATTAGTAGTAATTCTGATATTCCCTGCACACGTACCACAGCCGCGAGGTCTGTGTATGTTTCCCTACGTTTTACAAATTCAGAGCGGCAGTTCACGGGGCTGCCAGCTTTGATCAACTGGCTGGTGTGAGATTTTCAATTTGGTCAACAAGTCTGCACACATATGCATACGCATTTATATGTATGCAACAGTTCTATTACCGTGCAAATTGGCTGTAGGGTTTGCAAACTACCCCAATCCTCATCAAAATCATCTATGTTGGCGTTTAAAGACAAATTTGGAGTGCGGCAGGCGGTCGTCCGCGGAGGAGTAAAATGCATCATAAACGTCTATACAAACACGTCCGCTTATACGTGCGCGGAGAGGTACCAGTCTGGCCGCCACGTGTTTTCTGTGTTGATTCCGGCTTCGTCTGTGCACTTACATGAGGATAACAAGACGCATGCGCGACGTGCAGTGCCACCAGAAATTGGCGTGGCAGTATGGTCACGTTTTGTCACGGAACATTGTCTTTACTAACGGTACAGATAGTATTAAAGTAGCATCTGATTTTTTTAAGAATGAGTGTCCAGAAGAGCTGTATATTTTCACAGACAAGAAAAGAAAAATTCCGAACACTGTGTTCTTTGTACAGCATCTTCAAAATTTAATGGCAGTATAAGTTTCTAAGAAAGCAGTGTCATGCGTACAAGGTACAATGAAATTCTAACCTGAAATTCTTACTTGCCTACTTTCATGAGCAGCATTATTTTTCATACAGTTCCATCCATCCATCGATTTTTCTGACACTTATCTAATATATAACATATAATCTATTTGTGTGTGTGTGTGTGTGCGGTTATATATATTATATATATATCCATCCATTTTCCAAACCGCTTATCCTACTGGGTCGCGGGGGGTCCGGAGCCTATCCCGGAAGCAATGGGCACGAGGCAGGGAACAACCCAGGATGGGGGGCCAGCCCATCGCAGGGCACACTCACACACCAGTCACTCACACATGCACACCTATGGGCAATTTAGTAACTCCAACTAGCCTCAGCGTGTCTTTGGACTGTGGGGGGAAACCGGAGTACCCGGAGGAAACCCCACGACGACATGGGGAGAACATGCAATCTTTGTCATCGTGTACTGGATATAAAATATCTTCAAATTGGATAATAAACAGATCAATCTTGAGAAATAAAGTAGCTATTTTAAATATAGAATAATTAACTGACTTACACTGGAACAGACCCAATACAGAAAAAAGTATTGCAATAATAACATCATGTAGCAAAATTTGTCAGAAGGTTTATTAGTGACTTGGCTCGAATCGGAAGAGATGAAGAAAACAAAATTATAAATGAGATTTACTGCTTTAACCTGCAAACCAGTCAATCGTCTTACTGATACAGAAAAAATTGTAGGAGGTGCCTTACAGAATAAATTGTATGATTATATATAAACATAAGGCAGAAGGAGCCTTTGTTAGATTGTGGCAAAAATGGCTTGAACAAGGTGAGCAGAACTCAGCCTATTTCTTTAGGCTAGAAAGTCAGCAAGCCTATCATCAAGCTAATCATGACTATGTATAGTTATTGCAGTCACTGGATGATTAAATAAATCCAGACAGTAGTAAAACTGCATATAGTTCACAGTACATGGTAAACAAACCAAGTCGGCTTGCAGCTCTAATCAAAGCGTGTTCTTCAGAGCGCCGTCTTGACTCCTTCGTCCTTGTACAACATTTAATGCCACAACCTCATACTAACAAGTGAGACTGGAAACGAAGGAACCGACCAAGATGGTTTTCTCGCACTGCCCCCCGGTGGACATGACCTTCAGTCCTCCAGATAGATGTAAACTACGCACGCAAGTGTAGTCGTGTCGTGTGAAGTCATGGCCCTAAAGCACAGACTTAGGAGATGTTCAGTGTCACAGCCAGTTTGGGTAAGACTGCAGGTGCCGTCTTAGGACAATATTAATGAATCTGAAAAAAAGTACAGTCAGCGAATGCACAAAAAGGGCAAATGTGAGGGAAGGAAGCCCCCCCCCCGCCCCCCCCCCCGAACCTCACTGCCCATAGATACCGTAGCTCACACAAGATAAGGATGCAGATAAAAGGTTTTGATGAGCTGTTACTGAGTGATACCAAAAGTTCCTGCTACCCAAACAAAGCGAGGGCAGTTTCCCAGATTTCAGCATTACAGTGCATGATGACATCTAGGACAGGGGGCCCTTACCCCACTGGCCCTTGGATCCCCTGCTGTAGCTACAGCCCACACTAGGCAGTGAGGAGCAGCCCCAGTGTCAGCCATTCCTGCTCTGACTGACTTCAGGGGGAACAAAGTGCATCAAAGCCCACAGCTACTCTCTCTCTCATCTGACTCCAGTTGTGTGTCACCTACACACTGGGTCAGACAATGTGTTTAATACATTAAACTGATCTTTACTGAATAACAGGTCTGTGGCTGGAAAATCATTATTAATGACTGATTTTAATATCAAGATAAACCTTGATTTTTATGCGTTAAACTGAAATGGGGTCAAATGAAAACTATGCAGCAGCCCTGATCAAACCAGCTACTCCTACCTGCCCTTTATCAGTGAGACTAGAGCACTTAGGGAAGGAGGTGGAGCCGCCGCCTTATTTAATGGGTTTTAATTATTTTTACAAGTCAGGCACTACTTTCTGTCAGAAGAGTAATTATGAATCTGAATGAACAGAAATTACATATGGAGTTCCTCAAGGGTCCGTTATTGGCAGTGGGCAGTGGTGGCTTAATGGTTAGGGATGCGCACTAGTAATTGAGAGATTGTTGGATTGAATTCCCGACCAGCAAGGCACCGCTGAGGGACCCTAAGCAAAGCACTGCTCTCAGGGCGCTGAATTAGCTGCCCCTTGCTATGTCACGATGTCACATATGGGTTAAAAGCAGAGGACACATTTCGGTGTTGTGCACTGTGTGCTGTGGTGTGTCAACACTGATCACCAATTAGAATTATAATCCTCACTGAGCCTCTTTGTTCAACATCTACATGCTTCCATTTGCTCAGATTACGGAACACTATAAAATCTCTGTAACACTTAAGGCCATGTTGTTAGTAATTAAAAAAAAATCACAACAAATAATAATCCATTCTTATGCATTATAATCATGGCTTTAAATATTTATCAAAAGGCATAACACATTATAGGCATGCTTATTATGCATAATGAATGATGTATGAAGCTTTCATCTTTAGTGCCCTATAAATACCTTCATAATGCATTATAATGATCGGTATAAGCATTAAGGATGCTTTGTATTGCATTATGAAGGTATCTATAGTGCCTTATAGCTGAGTGTGTCATAAAGCATTCATAAAGCATTATAATGGTGGATATAATGTGTTATGCTTTTTTATAAATATTTATAGCTGTGTTTATAATGCTTTATGAGTGCAGTATAATTAAGCAATAACATATAAGAAGATACTCCGGTATATCATGGCTGTGATTCGGTCAAAGGTAGAAGGCTATAGGCCACCACAAAAAAAAAAAAAAGTTCTCATAACATCAGTGCAAGTGGGAGGGGCCATCGTGTCCAAACCGTCCGCATACCTGGATAATTCAGTCAATCACCAATATAGTTTTGTCTAATATTTCCGGTGCCAGCAGTAAAACAACTAGCCAGCTTATTATCGGAGTAACTTTGCATTATAAATGAAAACCAGGTCTAATAAATAAAATAGTGGCACTTGAGTGGCGAAGAGATCATGAGGCAGATTGCAAAGTTCAGTTATTGGCATCTTTAATAGCGCGATCGGTAAGAGGACAGTTGGCAGCTTATAAAAACTTACTCTGGAACAGATAAGAACAAATCCAACAAAACGGAATACATATGAACCTTTACTCTCACTGTCACCTATGTTCATTTTTTAAACTGGTGGAAATGCAGGCAGGTTCTGAAAAGGCATCAAGTGACAACCAGCCCAGCACCGGCTCCATGTTGGTGGAAATGAGGCATCAGTACAGTGTTCCCAGGTCCAGCCCAAGGTCTGCTTAAGATCCACCCAACAGAAGCTGAAACTAGCACAATAAGAGAGAGAGAAGGATTTCTCTCTAAACCAGATACGGAAAAGCTTGTTCATGTGTTTATTTCCAGCAGGCTAGACTATTGAAATGGTGTCTTTGCAGGTCTTGGTAATAAATCAGTCAGACAGCTGCAGCTCATCCAGGATGCTGCCACCAGAGTCCTCACTAACACCAAGGAAGTGGAGCATATCACACAGCTCCTTAATCACTGCACTGGCTTCCTGGGTTGATTTTTAAATATATTATTCGTTGTCTACAAGGCACTAAATGGCACTAACTTCCTTGAACCTTTGAAGCATCCAGACCCCTGAAACTTTACTCAGTGTCCCAGAATGAAGACCAAACAGGCTGAAGCAGCTTTTAGTCTCTATGCTCCCTGTCTTTGGAACAAGCTTCCTGAAGACCTGAGGTCTGCTAACACTGTCGGCTCATTATAATCAGGGCTTAAAACGTTACTGTTTGCTGCAGGTTCTCAATAAATTAAATCAGCAGGAGTTGAGTCATACGCTGCCTCTACAATGTCACTTCTTTTAAGTTAACTGTTTGTTTTTTGGGCTTTTAGACTTTTTAAAATTGTCTTTTAAATTGACAATTGTCACGATCTGGACGCGGGTAATCGCACAGGTGGGCGAGCAAGCGGAAAGCAGGCAAACAGGCAGGATTCAGGGTATACGGGGGTTTAATGGGGAGACTCAGGACTGAAAACATCTGACGCCGACTAACATCTATGACTGACAAGGGAAACAGGTAAGACCAGGACTTAAATAGGACGGGACTAATCAAAGTAAGTGGACAAAGCTGGAGACGATCAGGGAAGCACAAGTGGGTAATCAGGGGGCGTGGCACACACGAGAAGTGGACGAGCCGGGCAAGACAACAATGAACGTGTTTGTAAGTCCCACACCAAAGTTCTGAAGTACCGAAAAAGTATCGCAGTTGCAGTGGTGCTTTTTGGTACTGGAACTTCTGGTACTGGTACTCGACTGGAAGTTAATGGAAAAGGGAAAGAACCAAAAGTACCGAACCTGGTGCAGTGGAAAAGCACCCTGAATAAACTTGCCTTACTTAGCAATGGGATTCAAAGTCCACCGAAATAAAAAGCTCATGTAAATGTGAAAGACCAGGAGGCAGCGGAAGAGAGAAAGAGAAGCTCCACTAGCAGTAGAAAATGAAACACAATAAAACACAATAAAACACACTCCACCTCATACAGGGAGAGAGAAGCGAGTGTGTGAACAGACTCACAGTGTAAGAATTCTGCTCTGGTCCTGGGCACTAATACCAGTAGGACGGTGTCTTTGGTAACTAGAAGGAGACAGAGAGAAACAGGGATGTGAGTAAAAGGAATTTACTTGTGGGAGATGGACTTCATTCACTGTGGAGATAACAGCAGTGGGGTATTATCATTATGAGGGACAATAACAGGCATTTTAACAAACGGCAAATCATGCTAAGTGACACATAATACAGATTTTTGGTTTCTGTAATGTAGAAGAAACATGTTTCATGTGATCTGGGTTTTGCAGCCAGTAGAATGTGAAGCTCTTTCACCAGTTATCACAAAGATTTAAACTTATTGTAAACAAACTGACTTGGTCACACAAATGTGAGGCTGACTGTACTGCATACTCTCTCTGCAGCTGTTCAACCCCAGGTGTGAGACCCTTCAGCCAATCAGTCCTCTAATTAGTAATCCAGCAAAAGCAGCCCTTTCTGGGTAAGATTGGCCAGCCCTGGTCTATATTAACATGAACAGACTAGAAAATGTATTAACCTGGTGATGGATCTCTGCCATTTTCATTCTGCAAACATTCTCCAGTTGATCTTTCAGCTCAGAAACTGCCTTCCTCAAATTCCCAAAATCAGATCTGGGACTGACAGAGATTCTGGGTCCAAATCCAGCTTCAGGAGTGACAGGAAGAGCCTGGCGCCTCTACAGACACACAGTCTGATTAAACAGCTTCATCAACACAAATGTGTATTGCAATCTAATTAACAGAACCTTTAACATCTGACCAATGACAGACTAGTTGAAATACAAATGACAATATGCATTCATTTGAATACTCTGGTTTTCTTATTGCCAAAGTAGCTGTTCTGTTACCTGGAGGAAATGGATGTGATCTTCTGTGTGTGAAAGCTGCTCCAGCTCAGAGTGTCTCCTCTTCAGTTCATCGATCTCCTGCTTCAGTCTGTCCATGTCTCCTTCAGCCTGACTCACTGCAGCCTTCTCCTGATCTCTGATCAGCTTTGTCACCTCAGAGCGTCTTCTCTCAATGGAGCGGATCATCTCAGTGAAGATCCTCTCGCTGTCCTCCACTGCTGACTGTGCTGAGCTCTGTTGGTGACACAGGGAGCAGAGGACAGTAAATTACAATTGGCCCCTTTTGAGACTCCAGAGAGCCTCATTGTACAAAAGAGATGTGAGCCGACAGGAGGTATAAAAACAGCACAGGACTGGGGTTTGGAGCGACACCATGCTGGACGCCTCAGGTACTGAAACCCATCCAGCACTGATTGGAAATGATCGCTCATTAAGCTCATACACTGTCAGCTGCAGGGATTTGGCAGAGACTGGTGGCTGTATGGGGCAGGTTGGTTGTCACCATTAGGTCTCAGTTTAATAGGTGACTTTTTTAGTGTTTATTTGCATTACGCTGGGTTGTGAAAAGTTGCATTTTTCTCAAATGGGCCTTTTATGGTATTTTTTAAATAAATAAGCTACTACTGCTGCAACACTTGGTTAAACTCTGTAATCCAGCAACTTTATCCCACTGACCCAGAATAACCCACAGCAGCATTAATTTGATTAATCCGCACAAGTCTGTAAATCTGCAATCTGTTGAATCTGAAAGAAGATTCATTATGATCACAAGCCAGCTGTTATCTTCTCCTCAGGTTCATACTCACTGTGAATGAGGCCACAGCCTCTCTCAGCTCCTGCAGCTCCTTCTCTCTCATCTGAATTCTCTGCTGAAATTCCCTCTGTGTTTCACCCATTTGTTTCTACAGATAGGAAACAAGATGACAAAACAAGTTTGTTTCATTAGCTGAGATTACATTCATTTATCATCCTGTCCAGGGTGGACCCCAGCCTTGGGCCCTATGCTGCCTGGGAAAAGCTCCAGGCACTCCCCCTGACCCTGACCTGGATTACCGGATAGGAGATGGATGGATGGATGGATGGATGGATATTCATTAATGATTTATTGACTGTAGGTAGGATTCAATGGACATAGACCCTTTGGTCCTGTTTCCACCTGGTATTAACATGCGTCCTGGGTGATCCAATCACAAGTGGACAGCGCTAATTACCCAGGATGCATTGAAGATGCATTGAGATCCGATCACTCAAACCACATTGGGAGGTGGTCTGGGCTGCATATGGCCACATTCTTATAGCAATGTGAAGGCGAATGTGTCCTGGGCTGCACTGCAGGACCGGCTACTCAACTGACGTCCTATTAGATTGATGTCAGATCGCATGTCAGTTGATAATGGGCCACTGTGTATAAACTGCACTGTGAACAACAATAATGCATCTTTTCTCCTGCGACCCTAAAAACTCTGAATCCGCTGGGAAGTTGGTTTAATATTGGACTGTTGTGACCCATTCATATGGAAACTGTGTCAAAGTCTGCATCACTGATGTTCCACGCAAATTCAGAAAGGAAAATGTGTAAAATGGGATTCATTAAAGATTCTTCAGAATTTGAACATATCATATATTTAATGTGCATGTTGGGGCGCAGCCTGGTGCAGGCAGGGAAACAAGGTGAGGATCCACTTAAAAGCTCCAAGACAAAGGGAATTAAGGAGACTGAACCAAACTGGAAAGACACACAATAAAGGAACAATAAGGGGTCAAAACTCACCAGGGAAAAAGTAGCTAAGAAAATGACACGTAGACTAACAGAGGGAATGGAGCAGCTAGTGATGTTAAGCTTGACAATAAAAAAGCGATTCACTACATTCTGAAGCACAGCTTCAGTTTCCTTCGTTCCACCCTGAACACGTGACCATGGTCATCTGAAGCTTCATTCTGCACTCAACCATGTGACTGCTTTGGAAACTGAAAATGTTGCACAATCCTCATTACCGGTTTTAAATCTGTTGTACAGCACATATTTCGGCGTACACACACACTGCAGCGTAAGTTTTAATAATCATAATAATTTAATAATAATTCATTTTCAATAGTTAATTTAATAATAATAATAATTATTATTATTAGTCATTATTGTGTCCAAGGTTCAGTTTAATTGTATGAATAGATAATATCAGATTTGGGTGAGGGTATTACCCAATAATCTGTATAATTGTCCCAGTATAGAGAACAAGAAACAAATGATTGATGAGGCTTTGGTCAATATGACTGTGAAGGATTCACAACCCTTCACCATAGTGGATAACGCAGGATTTAGGGAGGTTGTGGGGATCCTGGATCCAACCTACATTCTCCCATCCAGGCAAACATGAAAGGGTTTGGTGACAGAAACATTTAAGATAGAAAAAGAGAAAGCAAAGGAAGAGGTGAAAAAGGCCAAAGCAGTAAGACTAACATCTGACATGTGGACATTCATACATATGGAAGCTTATTTAGCAGTCAAATGCCATTTTATAAATGATAAGACTGAGCTGTCGACCTTATTATTGGGAGCAGGAAAATTCCCAGAGTCTCATTCTGCAGAAAACATGGCTGCAGTCGAGGCAGCCTGATGGAGGAGTGGGGAATACAGAATAAAGTCCGATGGCTCACACTGACGCTGCACAAAATGTGATTGTCTGTGTCAGACACACAACCTGCATTGCAGGTTTCTGTAGCCAATCTAATGCTCAGGCTGCTGTAGCGAAATAACATAGACAGATGTGAGATAATTAACCAATAACAACAGTGCAGGGAAAACAGGCAACAAGTGCAGTAACTTATATTAATGAACACAAGACTAGGAAAACTCCCACAAACACTGAAAGTAAGAAACACACACAAGGAATTCAATACTTGGAAAGTACAGAAACATGTGGAACATAATAAAACAAGGCACAAGCTTCACAAGCAGAACAGAGAACTAACAAACACTGGGAAGAATAGAAAAGCAATAATTAAATGAAAGAGGTGAGGTTGGTTCCTGACCTGCCTCAAACCCATGACCAGCTGGTCCCAGCCTTTGTGTCACACACTCATCCCAATGAGCCAAATGCAGCCATGTGGGGAAAAGGAAGAACACACTAGGGCCAAAGACGATGAGAGGACAAAGGGGATGGACAGCGATGGCTGCTGGCCACACGGGGAAGAGACACAAGGACAGGCACTGAGACGAAGCTTCTTTATTTATGTCAAAGCTGCTCCACGCGTTATTAATTTTAGTGAAATGTGCCGGTAAAAATGACATGAAGGTGAAATTAAAGCATGTAGGTAAGAATGTGTGTTCAGTAGCCTAGCAAATGGATGTGTGAATAGAAACATATAATAACAGTGTAATTGTTTATATCGTTTTATATTGGGCTGTCCGGGGGCTTGAATTCCTGGTTAGATATTCAGTCCCACTCCAGCCCTGACTACTTTTACTTCATTTGTTCCAAGTCAGACATAATTCAGCATATCAGACAAAACAATGAACCTCTTTGTTAATATTTTCATAAATTTTGAGCTTCACTGGTTATCATTGAAAGCCAAAATATTATCATATGGCAACCAACACAATGCATTAAAGGCTGAGCCCATTACCCTTGAATAGAAAAGTATTAATCTACGTACATCTTAGTACCAAAAGACCTTTTTTAACATGTACATTTGTACTGTGTTGATGTAGGTAAGGTAAGGTAAGGTAAGGTAAGGCAAGGTAAGGTACGGAGGTAAGGAGCACACACTGAGTACAGTGCCTTACCGCACCCACCACACGACGAACCACCTCAGGGATGAGAACCTGAGTGCAGTCGTACAGTGGGTGACACCTCAGCACCACACCAGTCCCAATGGAACAGTGTGAGTTTTATCCGGTGGCTGCAGTGCCAATCCTGCAAAACACCTCTTGATGCCGTATAGAAATGCATGTGGATAATGTGAAAAGTTAAACTTTATTGTGAAAATATTATTTTATAATAATAATTGTCTAATGAAAATCGCAACATTATTACGAAACAATAAATTGTAACATTTAAAAATTATACATAGAAGACAAGTGTTATTATGAAATATAATTTTATGAAATTTATGAAATTTTATGACATTATTTAAAAATAAAAGGATACATTACTGAAATATTTATCATTATATTTATATTTTTTGATATACTAAGATGTAAGGTACCACAGTTTAAATGGACTTCATATTCGTTTACTTACATTTTGCCCAGACTACCTTAAATCCGACAAGCTAGTAACCCCGCTAGTAAGACCGGACAAGTAGGTCATGACAACTTTACTGAACCAGACTTGATCTGAGTGTTTCGTAGCAATTACACTAACATGTGTTAAGAAAAAATCCATTTATTTAAAATTTACTTTTAGATAATAACAATAATTGATACTTTCACTGATCCCTTTGGGGAAATTCTTTTAGATAGAAAGGGGAAATTCTTTTAAATTAGCCTGACCTGTATCTCCGCCCTTCCTGTAGCAGCTGAGACTGTATCATGGCCTCTGTGTTCATCCATCGTACAGAGATAACAGATACACTGCTGGTCGGTACGGCAGTAGACCTCCAGCGGTTTGTCATGGTGGGAACAGACCTTGTCCTTCAGATGGCCGATGGCATCAATGAGCTTGTGCTGTTTTGCATGGTGGAGTTTGTTGTGAAGCTGCAGGTCAGTTTCACAGTAGGAGGCCAGACACACCAGGCTGGACTTTACAGCTTTGTGTTTTCTCCCAGTACAGACGTCACACTCCACATCTCCAGGTCCAGCATACTGGTCAGTAGGAGTAGCTGCTTGTAGTCCAGTCTTCTTCAGTTTCTCCACCACTTCAGCCAGTATGGTGTTTCTGTTCAGAACAGGTCTGGGTATGAAGGTCTGTCTGAACTGGGGGCAGCTGTAAACTCCAACATGATCTTCCTGAACCCAGCAGCTCTTAATGCAGCTCATACAGTAACTGTGTCCACAGGGAATAGTTACTGGATCCTTTAGTAGATCTAGACAGATTGCACAACTTAACTCATTTACATCCACTGCAACTCTGGCTTCTGCCATTTTACCACGAACACTGATAGGATTCTGTTGGAGAAAGCGTCAGGCTTTCCACTCCAACTCTGCACACAGGACCAAACTACAATACAGTATATGTTGGAGAAAGCGACAGGCTTTCCACTCCAACTCTGTACACACCATTAATTACGAGACAACACACTTAGAGTTTTACTTGCACAAGGGTAACCACACTCTCTGCATGCTAGGCTACAAAGGAATGTGTTACAAAGGGTGGTTCCCCTTGGCACCTTTATTTATAGTCAATGGGGGGCAGGGGTCTTGGAGTGAGAACAAAGAAAAGACTGTGAGAGTAAGAAGAAGTTCTGGTTTTACTCAGGTGGACAACTATTTAAACACGTGCTCAGGATACGTGTAAACTAATATAATCTAAAGTATGAAGGTAAAGAAAAACAAAATAATGTATATACATATTTACACTCATTGCTGATTATACAGAAATGATAACAAATGATTACTAACAGTTTCTTCAACCTAACAGTCCCTCCTGTTTATCATGACAGTATGATCAGAAGCATCAGTATTGTACAAATTGCAAAAACACTTTCAGCACAACCGTCATTCAGATCACATCATCATCATTATTAAGAGGGCTAGACAAGGTTAGTAAATCCATTCGTTCTTCTGCAGTGTATAGCAGAAAAACAGAACTAAAAGTATGTTGTATCATGGAACGGAGGCAGGGTATAATACAAATGAAACAACAACATACAAATAATAATGTAACAAGAATGGGGAGTGAGAACTTTAGCAGTAACTGCCACCAGGACCCAGTGAGAAACCAGTCCAACCATGAGGGACTGGCATGGGGATCCAGGGACATATGTGTACAGACATAACAGTTAGTTAAATTGTCTTTCTTTGCTGAATCATAAACATAACGATACCAGTAATTTTGTAGGAAAGGATGGGTCTCATTTGTGGAGATAGGTCTCAGGTGGGAGCCGTCATGTGTCCATCTAGGTGGGCGAAACACCTGCTCTGGTGAGTGCAGAAGCAGACCAACAATTCCCATAAAGAGAATTACACCGAGAGTTACCTTACCACATCCCCACCCAATCAGAGTCATTCTAAATGGAGTGCAGATCAGCTGTTTTCTTCACCGGGTTGAGACGTCAGTATCCTATTGATTGCTGCGCCTTTGTAGCGGACTTCCACTGCTACTCCGAAGGTACAGAGGTCTCTGATACGGGCTTGATGGGCTTACAGTGACTCTTATGTATCCAAGAAGGTCGCTCTGCTATCTTCACCGCTGTTGGTGTTGTGAGCAGGACTTGATAGGGTCCGTCCCACCGAGGCGTGCTCCAATCCTTTCGCAACAGGACCTTGACCAGGATCCAATCTCCTGGCTGCAGATTATCCTGTTGAACAGAAACAGAATTTACTGGCAGACTACTGGGGTTATGTTTTTGTTGTGATGATAATAGCTTACGCATCCAATCGGCTAACGTATTTTCTCTGTCTGCTTTTCCTATATCACTCATTTCGGTTGCTAAGGGAAACGGTCTACCATACACTATTTCAAATGGTGTCAATCCTGCAGGAGTGGGAGTTATTCTCATCCATAATTTTACTAGAGACAAACATTCTGGCCACGGTCTTTTTGTCTCTTCCACTGTCTTTCTGAGCCTTGTTTTAATGGTGCCGTTAGTTCTCTCCACCAAGCCTGCGCTCTGGGGGTGATAAGCACAATGATTTTTGATCGTAAACCCGAGTGCTTGTGAGCAAAGGGACATGGTTTGATTCACAAAATGAGTCCCATTGTCCGATCTTATAATATGAGGTATGCCATAGGTAGGGCAATAATGGCCTACCAAACATTTTGCAACGGTCATTGCATCACAGTGTTTTACAGGGTATATTTCTACCCACTTAGAAAAGGTGTCTATAATGACTAGACAGTACTTCTTCCCTTGTGACCAAGATAATTCAATGAAATCCATATGTACAATTTGAAATGGATACTCAGCTGCGGGAAACTGGCCACGTTTTGGCCTTATGTTGCCTTGTGCATTGTGTTTACAGCAAATTAAGCACGCTCGACAAAATTGTTTTGCATAATCAGAAAAATTTATAGTATAAAAGTATTGTTGAATAATATGTACCATCCCTCCTGTTGAGACATGGGTGTTTCCATGGCTCACTAAGGCAGCTGTCTTGTATAAATTTTTTGGTAGGATGGGCTTGTCATTCATATAATAAGTTTTCCCTTGCTGTATTGCTCCTCTCTTAATCCAGCTCTGTATTTCTGTTTTAGGTGCATGAGTCTGTGCATCACATAGTACATCACTATCTATCAACAAGACATCTGTAACATTTAAGGCAGGTTGTTTTTGTGCAGCACTTTTTGCCGTCATGTCCGCAAAACTGTTTCCTTTAGCTATTGCGGAAGCATCAGTTTGGTGTGCCTTACATTTGCATATCGCAAGGCAATTTGGTAATTGCACAACATCTAACAACCTGAGTAATAGGTTCGTATGAGTTAAAGATGTTCCTTGCGATGTCTTGAATCCTCTATTTTTCCACACTCTTGCATGGTGATGAACAGCTCCAAACACATATTGACTATCAGTGTATATTGTAAGTGGCTTGTTTTTGAAGAGCTCACATGCCCTAATTACAGCATAGAGTTCAGCCGCTTGTGCTGAACAAGCAGGGGGAAGTGCATCGGCCTCTAACACTTCAGTAGATGTAACTACAGCATATCCGACCTTGTTCTTCCCCATGTCATTTTTTGATGCTGATCCATCTACAAAAACAACCGTTGAATCTGGTATTGGGGTCTGTAAAATATCTGCTCTTGGTTTGGTTTGTTCTTCCACAACTGTTTTGCACGAATGTGGCTCTCCATCTTCCGCTGTCGGAAGAAGGGTGCTAGGGTTGAGAGGACCACATCGCTGTATTGTGATGTTTGACTGTGAAAGCAGGAGTGAGACTAGGGTCAGATGTCTAACATGTGTGAGGAATGGCAGTGGCGTCTGCAGTAAAACTAAAGAAACTGAATGTGGCACCTTCAAAGTGAGTGGGTGACACAACACTAATTCTGCTGATAATTTCACTGCTTCTGCAGCAGCTGCACATGCCTGCAAACACTGCGGAAAACCAGCTGCCACTGCATCTAATCGTTTAGAATAGAACGCTAATGGCCTCTCTTTTGCGCCGAATGGCTGTGTTAATACTGCCTTCATATACCCTTGATTTGCATCAACACATAGGGTAAATGGTTGTTGATAATCTGGCAGAGCAAGTGTCACATTAGTTTGTAACATCATTTTTAAGTTTGTGAATGCCAATTCTCCTTCTTTTGTCCACTGAATTTTATCTTTCAGTGCCATGTCCTTCCCATAAATCAGGGTTTGTAAAGGTTGAACGAGTGCAGCATAATCAGGTAACCATTCCCTGCAATAATTGCAAAGTCCTAAGAAGGACATCATTTGCTGTTTAGTCTTTGGCTTTGGTGCCTCTTGTATTGCCTGTTTTCTAGTTTCTAATAATGATCGACCTTGTTGGGAGAGTTTATGTCCAAGATATATAACTTCCTCTCTGCAATACTGTAATTTTTGTTTTGATGCTTTATGTCCTGTATCATACAAATGCTGTAACACTAACAGTGTGGCTTCTTTGCAATGCTGTTTTGTATCTGAAGCAATTAATATATCATCTACATACAATAGCACTTGACTATGGGATGGTATTTTACAGGAACTCATTGAATAGCGTAGTGCCATTGTATATACATGTGGACTTTCTGAAAACCCTTGAGGGAGTCTAGTGTATGTGTATTTATGTCCTTTATAAGTGAAACCAAATAAGTGTTGTGAATCAGGATGTAGTGGTACTGAGAAAAAGGCATTACTCAGATCCACTACTGAAAAATACTTCTTGTCTGGGGACAAGGAATTTAACAAAAGGTGTGGATTAGGCACATCTGGTGCAGCATGTTGTACTATTTCATTTACTGGCCTTAAATCCTGCACCATGCGCCATTTCCCTGTATGTCCCTTCTGGACGGGGAATATAGGAGTATTGCAAGTGGCCTCAGGAGCCTCTCGCAATATTCCTGATGCCAACATATCCTGCACTACAGGGGCTATACCTTTCTCTGCTTCAGGTTTTAACGGGTATTGTCTAACTACCGGACGGTGTTCTGATTTCACAATTACTTTGTAAGGTGAAAACCCCTTTACCAGTCCTACATCAGTGGGGGAGGACGACCACAACCCTTCCGGGAGGCGATCTAGATCTGGACATGATCCCTCCTCCAGGGTTGGAAAAATTTGTCAGGTTGGGTCCTGCAAGTGTGTGGTGAGAGTGGTTTGAACTCTCCATCCCAAAGGAAACCGCCACACATTGTGTTTTTTGTCATAGCTCCAAAAGGAGCCAGGTACGGGTTGGTAGTCATTGTAACTGTGCATGGAATCTCGTAAGAACATCTCTACGTCCCTCCACTGCATCTGAGGTGGTTTTGATAGAGATACGTGTGGTGTTTCCCCTCTGAACACAGCCTGTTGTTTATTAGATAAGATGACTGAAGCAGCAGAAAAGCCAGTAGTGGAGTTAACATATATATGTTGTAAGGTGATACAAGTGTCTTGAAGGGCATGAAACGTTTTGTCATAGGCATAATCTGGTCCTAGGGTGCCTTTGTACCACATAGTGACGTGTAAGGCATCACCAGGCATGAACTGGGTTTGTTTAGGGGACTGCTTTTCTCTAGTTTTTCTCAATATTTCACGTGTCTGTGCTGTCCCCCCCAGATCTAGGGACCAATAATACTGTGGAGCTGACATGCCATGTATCACGAAAGTTTGCTTTTCTACTATAGCCTTCATGCCAGTGGGTGTTGCAATCACACTAATACCCATTTGTATCATAAGATCCCTTCCTAACAGATTGACTGGACATGAAGGGCTTATTAGCACTTGGGCGTGACATTCTAACTCTGTTTCCTCATCTTTTATGCTAACTGGATTTGTCAATTGATGACTTTCAGCTTGGCCTCCTGCAGTTCGGATATTTATGGAGGACGAAGAAAAGGTGACCCTTGGAGGGCTAGTGGTTAACACTGTTCTACAGGCTCCGGTATCACATAGGCACTCATATATTTTCCCATTTATAATAAGCCTTCGTTTTGGTAGTTCTTCAAGTTGTTTTAGTGCTAGCAGTTGGCAAACTGCTTGCAAATCTATCTCTTCTGTCTCATCCTGTTTTTGCAGCTTATCTGGCTCTTTTGATAGTTCACAGGCTAATTGTCATTGATTCTCTGTGGAATTTGGGTTGTTTATAAACTTGGTTCTACATTGCCTAGCTAAGTGCCCAAGTTTTCCGCATGTCCAGCAAGTGTTATCTTGCTGTAATAAATTTCGCTGATTGCTCCTAAAAGCACCTCTCCCCCTTCCTCGGCCTCGTGACCTTCCTCTGAACCCTCCCCTCCCCGGAGGATTCATATGTATTATTGCAACAGTATCATTAGCAGCAAACACTGCGTCTGATTTCTGTTTTTGTGCTGTATGGGCGTGTTGGGCATATTCTAGGGCTTGCTGTACTGAACCAGTATTCTGATGTACCCAGTGTTTATCTATGTATCTCTTCAGTTCAGGTTTTAGCCCTGTGATGAACGCACGTTTTAACTGTTGCTGATAAACTCCTCCATTTTCCTCATTATAAGGAATTCCTGAATTCCCTCTAAACACCACTCTCATCCTATCCATAAAATCCTCTGGCTCTTCTCCATCTTTTTGCTTGCATTGTGCAATTCTACCATAATCTGCTCGTCTCATAAACACTGTCTCTATCCTTCCATGTAATTGCTGCATACTCTGTTGCAGAGCTTGTGAATTATGTGCAAGTGGTTGATTGTCTGGTCCATGACCAGTAAAGTCTCCTGCTACTCTTCCCCATTTATGATTGAACAGCTGTCTTAAACATTGGAACATTTCTCTACCATTCAGGTGGAAACTGCTCTGTAGTTCCAATATTGCTGTCCAAAATTCTGGTACCCCTTCATCAACAGGAGGTATTCCCTTTAATGCTGCCGTTCTATCTTCAGCTGTCCATGGTCTATAGACTAACATTGTTTCAGGTCCTCCATCTGGCTCTCTATTAGGGTTTGCCACCTCCACTAGGGGGCATTGTAATTCTATTTCTTCCTCTTCACTATCAATATCAATGCCTTCATTTCGCGGATGCCATCGAACCTTAGCAGTAGCTAGATCGCGCACAGGGTATAACGTAGGATCTCTACTCCTAGTTATAATGGGGGAAGAAGGAAGAGCTGATGGCTTCTTTGGTATTGTGCCCGTAGCTGATGGTTGTTTTATTTCCCTTCTATCTACGGGTTGCATGAGGGCAGGCAATAGTGGCGGTGCTGGTGGTCTATTTTCTCTATGTTTTATTTTGGCCACCGTCTCATCATCTAAAGTGACTAGAGCGGCTGCAGTTAATTTATCCTTTCTATCATCCTTTTTCTGCTTTCTACGTACATCTCTTAACTTACTTTGTTCCAACCAATTATCTGAATACTTATATTCTTTTTTCCTTTTCTCCAATTTTCCTTTCTTCAAGGTTTGTAACATTTCTAGTCTTAAATTTCCTTGTAATTTTAAGATATCTGGAGTGTGGAGTTTCCCTTCAAACCCATGTTTTTTTTCTCCACCTCTGATTACTTATTTGTCCTGAACCTGGTTTATATCCTTCCATAAACTTCTCATCTCCCTCTAGTTCAATCCTCTTACTCTGATTCTTTCCCATTTTTTTTTCTTTCCCGTCTCCGCACTACACAGGTCCTGGGTGGAAATTCACTGGTACGAGATATATGGGAGGACACCAATACGGCCTTCTACTACACGCTGTTCGTGCAGCGGTATCGGTTTTCAGGGATGAAACCCGTCCTTGATCCTTCAATCACCAGTACTTCTTTCCCACCAGGCAAAATAAGAAATGGACTGACAGAAGCAACTCTAAGCCTCTATAACAGTCTTAGTCCAGTCATTCACACAATACATGCATGTTCATATTTCGCTTAATTACGGCTAAGCCTAACCCCTTTTCTGCTTAATTACGGCTAAGCCTAACCCCTTTTCTGCTTAATTACGGCTAAGCCTAACCCACGTCAATTGACCCGGTTATTTCGCTGAATAACCTTTGTTGTCTCACCTGTCCCGTGTGCCTGTGTTCCGCCACCGAGGTCCGTCAGACATCACCAGACGTCGAGCGCAGTTCTAACCACCGGCCTGATGACGAATTCACGTCACAGGTCTTTCTTGCACCCGTCTCCGAGTGGCTGCCGGCAGGCTTCAGTGTCGCTCCTCTCGGCGTGCTGGCGATGTCGTCAGGTGTCCTCGTATCCGGCTCGAAGGACCAAATTATATGTTGGAGAAAGCGTCAGGCTTTCCACTCCAACTCTGCACACAGGACCAAACTACAATACAGTATATGTTGGAGAAAGCGACAGGCTTTCCACTCCAACTCTGTACACACCATTAATTACGAGACAACACACTTAGAGTTTTACTTGCACAAGGGTAACCACACTCTCTGCATGCTAGGCTACAAAGGAATGTGTTACAAAGGGTGGTTCCCCTTGGCACCTTTATTTATAGTCAATGGGGGGCAGGGGTCTTGGAGTGAGAACAAAGAAAAGACTGTGAGAGTAAGAAGAAGTTCTGGTTTTACTCAGGTGGACAACTATTTAAACACGTGCTCAGGATACGTGTAAACTAATATAATCTAAAGTATGAAGGTAAAGAAAAACAAAATAATGTATATACATATTTACACTCATTGCTGATTATACAGAAATGATAACAAATGATTACTAACAGTTTCTTCAACCTAACAGATTCAGTCTCGTTTTCTCTCACAGTCGTCTGTGTGTGACAGTGGGAGGAACTTCCTGCTTCTCAGACTGCAGCAGGTGTGGTTTTGGACTGAGACCAGACTGAGAAGAGCAGACTGGGCAAACAGTGGAGCTGCAGTTTATGAACAAAATAGTACATTATACAAACTGTACCCAAAGCGAACATTTATTTATCTTTTATGAGAATAACAGTTACTGACATTGTTTTTCTGTAAACAAACTATAATCCTACTGTTTGATTTTGTGCAGTAGATAGAAATTAGGTATAAAGGTATAAGAGAGCAGATCTACTGAGAATGAATTTCTGTGTCGGTTTAGAATCACGTTTGGGATCATGTGATTTCAGGTGAAACATGCAAGGATGTGCAGTTATAGACAGACTGTGTCAGGATTAGACAGAACAAGCTTTGACAAGTACTGTCAATGCACAGATTTGTTTTTTTACATTATTCTATATACAATATTCATGAAAATATATGTCATCTCTTCCTTTTCTTTCTGTTTGTTTGTGCAGGGAGTGTATTTATGTTAGGAAGGACAGTCAAGTTCAGAGTGATCATTTTAATCATCCAAAATAATTCCATACTCTAATAATGAAAATTGAACACTACTCTTATATTTAAGCCAAAAGTTAATGGACCAGCTTCAGCCATCCCCAGGAACAGAAAGATCATATATCAAAAAAGTATCCAACAAATTCCAATAACTGCAGTACAGGGTTATGGGACACACACATCACAGGAAGCACAGGGCACAAGGCAGAGACACCCTGGATGGGATGCCAGTCCATCACAGGGCAAACACTCACTCACATGCTGAGGACAATCAAGAGACACTAATTCACCAAACTGCATGATCTTCGACAGCATGAGGAAACCTGAGGAAACCCACAGGAACACGGGGAGAACATGCAAGCTGTACATGCAGAACCAGGAGTGGGAACCACACCCACAAGCCTGGAGGTGTGAAGTGAGAGCAGCTGGTCTGAAGTCCTGAAGGGAGCTGGAGCGCCATTTCTTTGGAACAGTGTGGAGCCGTCCTGCATTACTGCTTATCCTGTACAGGGGGGTGGGGAGCCTGGAGCCTGTCCCAGGTGGCACAGGGCGGGGGGCACAATGGACAGGATACTAGTTTATAGCAAAGCACAAACTCACACATACAGACTCACACTAAGGGCAGCTTAGAGATTCCAATCGGCTGATTGCAGTTTCATGTTCTCCAAAGTAGGAGGAGAAAGGCCACATTGGAAGAACATGCAGACTTCACACATACAGCAGGAGGGACAGGAAACAAGCCAAGAGACAGAGGTTACACCCCGAGACCCCACACCCCCCCACAATCACACATACTGTTAGGATTTATTTAAAAGTTACATTTTAATGCTACAAAATGATGACTGACTATGAACTTCATATTCCAGAACTGTGCTGGAATCTATGCTGACTGTAAGAATGTTACCTTACAGGATTTACCCGTTTCTGTGCCCTGTACCTACAGTAAGGAGCTGGGATCTCTGCTCCTTCAAAGCAGACAGACTCACTCACATATGATTACAGTTCTAGTACATAGCAGATACTGTTGCTGAAAGTGGTGAACAAGTGAGGCAAATATAACAATGCAAACATGCCGCTGTCAAGGTGCTGCCTGGGCACTAGTGCAGCTAGGCTGGTATTTCTGGGCTCCACAGACATCACTGGTGGTTGGTGTCGTGGTCACCGGGGTGAAAGACTCGTGCAGCAGGTGTTTCTCAGACAACAAACAGGGACTTACTGGGATCAGGATGGGAGGCTATGGAACCGGCAACACATAAGGCACAACATCAGTGATCAAACTGGGGAACACAGGACCAGGAAGCACTTAAATGGAGGACTAATGATGGAAGAGACTGGAGACAGCTGGGAGTGTTTAACACGAGGGCTGGAACGAGACGTGAGACCAACAAGCAGCAAACATGGCCTGTTAGAGCCACGTCAGGGAGGAGGCGGGACATTTAATTTCATTTTTATATAGTGCCTCACAGAGTCGTCCCAAGGCACTTTTCATAGATGT
The DNA here is from genome assembly GCF_023856365.1 of Brienomyrus brachyistius. Classification (NCBI taxonomy): domain Eukaryota; kingdom Metazoa; phylum Chordata; class Actinopteri; order Osteoglossiformes; family Mormyridae; genus Brienomyrus; species Brienomyrus brachyistius. The sequence continues at coordinate 87,926 of NW_026042312.1, read as the reverse complement.
GTAGTCATACATTACAACATCATTAAAGACAGTAATACACAACGGGAAAAAGGAAAGAAAGATATTAAATAAAGAAAGCCAGATGACAACGGAGGAGAGGAACCAAAACCCCCAAGTAAGGAGATAAAACAGGCCTCTGGGGGTCCATGGACAACTGGCTGCCCAACCCCCCCGGCAGACTAATATTACTGAGAACAGAAAAGAGTGGAGCTGCTTGCTAAAGGCCAGGTGTGAGGTGTGATTAAAGTCTGTCAATAAGCCTGTTCTCCACGCTGGCCTGTGTAGGGTGACACTCAAGGCTGCACCCAGGATGACACAGTTAGCAGGTCCAATTCGCAGTGTCACCCCTCCATGGGACAGAACCAGGACTCCAGCTCAGATGGTGCCCCCCCCTGGGCAGCACCTGGAAATGTGGGGAGGCAGAGAGCATGGATGGTCAGAACATGCGTTGACCCATAAATGGACAAGCATACTGGATAAAAATGGCATTGCTTAATGTGACAGTACCCCCCCCCCCCCCAACCCACCAAAAGCATGTGCTCCGGCCATGAAGTCCAAAGGGGTTAGACAACAGGGATGGAACCAGACTGGACTCTGGACTAGACAGGGGACGACAGAACAGATGGTAGACAGGACAAGACCAGAGAAGACTAGAAAGAACAGTAGACAGACATCAACACCAGACATAAGAGCAGTTGCAGGACATCACTAAGGACATGGAGCGGATAAAGGAAAAGCTAGGAACCACAGGTACAGCAGTCCTGTCAGACCCCAAAACAGAACGGATAGGTGGAGGGTCAACAAGAACTGGGGCACAGGATGCACAAGACAAGGAGAGATACAGGCGGGACAGAGCAACAAGACAAACACTGAGGCACAAAATGGAATAACATGGGGCATCCAGGGAAGCCAGGTGAAGATTCGGGGCTGGGGACCCTCCTAGGCCCCTTTCCAGGTGAGGCTGAACTCTGCCGAATCACAGGACCAGAGGGTCTGGGAGGGCCAGCAGGGCCGGAGGACGTGAGGGGATGGGAGGTGATGAGAGAACCGCAGAGCAGTAGAGCAGCAAGGAGACAACAGGAGAGGAACAGGAAGATGACAAGGGACATACAGGGCAAGAGCAGAGACTGGCAAACCCTCTTTGGGAGACAGAGAGCCGCTTTCTTGGGCTCCTGTTGATACTGGTGACCAGAAACTGGGACCAGAGTAACCGGAGTCTGGGATGAAGGAGGGACCCACGTAGCAGGACCCAGGGCAGTCCAGCAGGACATCCTCTGGATCCATCTTCTCTGGGCTGGTGGCAGCCTGCAGGCATGTGCCCATGGGACGTCAGGATAGAAAGTGGGCACCAGCAGGCCGTCAGGAGATGAGGTGGGCGCCGGCTGGACGTCTGGGGACATTGAGGTGGGTGCTGGCCAGGCATCAGGGGACAGAGAGGTGGACGCTGGCCTGACATTATGGAGCAGTGTGGCAGGTGTCGGCTGGTTACCAGGGAACCGTGTCAGATTCTATGAGAAGCCTAGAGGCAACCAAGGCCTCACCTGTGTTGGACACTGTGGGTGCGGCCTGAGCCTCCCTCTCTGGGCCGGGAGCCTTAAGTGCGGATGTAACGACTGCAACGGCTGGCTCTCCTGGGCCAGATGCTGTAGATGCAGTGTCTTTCAATCACGAGTGCGCTTCCCTAACCATTAAGTCACCACTGCTCACTACTATGTGTACTATTAAAAGAGGCAGTAGGGTCTTGTCCAGCCAGCTGACAAAACGTTTCCACATTTAATCGGAACGAAGGACAGTAGGAAACATCTGTATTGTGTGCAGACTTCCAATAAAACCATGTTGAAGCAAAGTCCGACCTCTACTGTGGTCCAGCACTCTGACAACCATAGAACTAGGAGTGAAGCCTGTTCTTCTGTGCTGGAGAGCTTTGGGGAGCATGTTTTGGCGAACAGGGGGATCACAGTAAATCCCAGAGAAGCATCATGTTGTCAGACTTCAAGTGACAATGAGGACGCAGGTCGCCCTACGGCAAACGACATGGAGACGGCGGGCTCCTTTTCTCCAGAGCACCCCACCTCTGCGGGGTTCAGCACACTCACTCCATTCCAGAGGGCCCTGAGGATCTCCGCTATAGCTGTCACACCCTCCACTTGGGAGTCCGGGGAGAGGGCGGCTATGCCCTCCGTCAGAGATGGGCCATTCTCTCTGGGGAAAGACGTACTGCGGCCTGAACCAGCGACATTAGGTATGCTTGACACATGCAGCAGTGATCGGCTGTAGAGACCTGGGGAATCTACTGGGGCTTGTCGAGTTCCGTCAGTCTGTTGGGTGCCAGGATGAACGACTCTGGGAGCAGGTGTTGTCAGACAATAAACAGGGATTTACTGGGATCAAGATGGGAGGCTAGGGAACGAGCAACATGGAGGGCACCACATCAATGGGGAACACAGGGCTAGGAAGCACTTATACAGGAATAACAAGGGAACAGACTGGAAGTAGCTGGGAGTGTTTAACATGAGGGATGGAACGAGACGCGAGACCAACGAGCAGCAGGCATGGCTTATTAGAGCCACGTCAGGGAGGTGGCAGGACATGACGTTTGGGGCTATGGTTAGGGTTAGGATTAGGCTTAGGTTTAGAGTAAAGTGTTTGTGGCAGAGAGCGGTCAGTAGTACAAGGACACGACTACACCACCTGGGGAATTTCACCACAGGAAAAATTACTCTAAATTAAGAGCACACAAGTTCATTTACCGAATGGAGCTGGACCTGTTTGTACTATTAACAGTTTGTTGAAAATATAAAACCAAGAAGCAAGACAAGCGCTTTAGCATCAACAACCTTAAAAAATTAACCAGCAACCAGCCTTTGGCCACTGGCTGACAAAACCCAAGCAAGAATCAGGTGTCCGGTGAAGGTGATCAAAAAGGGGAATGGAGTCCCCTAAACACACACACACACACACACACACACACACACACACACACACACACACACACACACCTGTGCTCCACCACACTGATCCCCACACAAATATACTGCACACGGTGAAAGTGTGAATACCACCACCCCAGACCAATCAAATCTTAGTCAGCCAGATCAATAGAGGCAGCCACTGGTATACAAATAAACGGAAAACAAAAAGAAAATACCCCAATCTAACCAAGAATCTGAGTGTTGAAATCTATGAAGAGTGCAAACAATGGGTAACAGAATACAGGCCGTCACTCTGCAGCAGTCCCATACAGAAAGAAAGGGCGGCCTAAAGTCTGTTAAGTCGCAAAATTAGGGAATGAAACAGCTCCAAATGCAGGAATATGGAAGATTATAAGCACAAACATTCAAATGGCAATTCATTTTGCAATTGTCAATTCAATATTCAACCAGAGCATGCATTTGTCATTTCAATATTTAATCTGTGCATGTAATTTGAAAATATATTTTGCAATCGGCAATTCAATGTGCAAAGTGCTTATGCAATCCTTAATTCATTTCATAATGTTTTGAATAAAAAATAGAATGACAATTCACTGAATTGCATTTCGTTTTGCCATGGGCTTTTTGCCTCTTTATTCAAATGGAAATTCATTTGGCAATTGTCAATTCAATATTCAATCAGAGCATGCATTTGTCATTTCAATATTTAATCTGTGCATGTAATTTGAAAAGACATTCTGCAATCGGCATTTCAATATGCAAAGTGCTTATGAAATCCTTAATTCATTTCATAATGTTTTGAATAAAAAATAGAATGACAATTCACTGAATTGCATTTCGTATTACCATGGGCTTTTTGCCTCTTTATTCAAATGGCAATGGCATCCCGGGAAATTGCATTGCATGTTCGGGAGAAAACTCAATTTGCAATTCCCAACTGTCAGACCGCTCATCAAGGTGGACCTTCATTAACGATGTCACTTCCTTGTTTAGGGCCTCGTTAGCATTCAACGGATTTGTTCGTTTAGTTAGAATGAGTAATGGCGGCAGAAGAGCTTGCAGTAAATATTTCTGCCTTAGCAGATGACATGGAAATTAATCGGGTATCAGCAGTAGATGCGTTTGATAGGTTGTTTGTGTTGTCACAGAGGGTAGAGGAACTTACAATCTTAACTGGACTTGATACGAGAAGGGTGCAAACTAATGTAGCTCAGGCGTTACATCAAGTCACGCAGTTGGTTACACGCAGATTGGGGAGACACGCCATGGAGATACCTGTGGTGGCCATTGAGGGCTACCTCCGTTATGGATTAAAAGTAAAAGAAATCGCGGGCCTTTACGGAGTCCACAGAAATACAACACACAAGAAAATGGAGCAAAATGGGCTGAGGTAAGGATTCCTTTATGATATATGTGATTGATATTTGTCTTAAGTTAATCAAGTCGTAAGTGCTTATCTGGTTTTAAACGGTTCGTCATTGTGCAATTCAATAATGTTTTTGAGTAAAATATGAAGTGCATTGTTAATTGCATAAAGCTACAACAGCATCCCACCCAATTCATTTAGCTGCAGGTCCATTTCCTTTGGTTTTCACACTGGTAATATCAGCTGTAACCAGCTATTTTTGTATATGCTGTTTTTTCAGCTATTATTATTGTTATGATTATTATTACTACTACCACCACTAAATATTAGTATTAGTTTCATTAGCTTCAAGGGTATTGCAGTGCTGCATAGATGTTAGGCAGTTTACGTGCATATTTATTTAGTTAAACATTCTTGGAAAGTCATTTACCTAATATTGATGTTGTTTTCTATTGCTAAAAGTATATCAGCCATGTACTCGGCTATGACAGATGCACAGCTGGACACTTTGGTGCTGGAGATCCACAGAGAGCATCCACAATGTGGATACCGCATGATAAGAGCTCATCTTCAATCAAGAGGTCATCTGTTACAAAGTACGTTTTCCCCTGGTTACTTGGCAAAGCCATGTGACTTGCTCTGCTGTTGCATTTGATTGTTGGTGGTTAATTCTCGTTGACATTTGATTTCTCTACCCAAGTTTTTAGAGTACAAGAATCACTTCGAAGAGTGGATCCAGAGGGCACGGAACTTAGAGCTCTGGCCAACCGAACTCTGTATCGGAGACAGTATAGTGTTCCTGCACCAAACTGCATGTGGCACATAGATGGAAATCACAAATTAATCCGGTAGGTCCAATATTGTTACTGTTGAGCAACTTAATCTTTAATGTGTTTCCTTAATGTTTTTTTTTTCTTTTCTTCAAACAAGCTGGAGATTTATTATCCATGGTGGAATTGATGGCTTCAGCCGCCTTGTGGTGTACTTGACTGCAGACACTAACAACCGTGCAGATACAGTACTTCATGCCTTCCTTGATGCAGTCAGGCAGTACGGTTTGCCATCTCGTGTGAGGTCTGATAAGGGAGGTGAAAACTTTGAGGTGGCACATTTCATGGTGCAAACCCAGGGAGAAAATCGCAATTCTCATATAACTGGGAGGAGCGTACATAACCAGAGGTAAGCTAACTATGTAATTTATTTTTATACATATCAACTCACTTGAGTTATCCCTTTGGGGTAATCACTAAATAATAAACGTATTTAACATGAAAACACAATGCAAAGCATAAACCATAATATTACAAAGACAGTAAATGTTGAAAAGAGTGCTTCTTTGTGATTTCAACCCCCCCCAGGATTGAGCGTCTGTGGCGAGATGTGTATACACAAGTCCTTGACCTTTTCTATGTTCTCTTCCATGAAATGGAAGCATCTGGTATGTTGGTTCCAGACAATGAAATCCATGTGTATGCTCTGCACTGGGTTTTCTTACCATTGCTTCAGACTCATCTCAGTAGGTTCCAAGAAGCGTGGAACTTCCATAGCCTGAGAAGCGAAAATAGCCAGTCACCCTACCAGCTATGGCTACGGAACAGAGACATTGCTGCTGATCCCCATGAAGTAGGTTTACGGTAGCTTGCATTGTAGGAAAACCTACACTGCAAAGTCATACTGCAGGGTCATATAGTGGTGCTTGAAAATGTCAGAAACCCTTAGAACTTTCAATATTTCTGTAAATATGACACATGAAACATCCTAAAAGTAGAAAAACACATAGCCCCCCCCCCCAAGTCCTTGTGGCTTTAGAATGATAGTGCTAGTAATGTGATCTTCATCTCTCATATATACAACATTGTGTTGAACAGAAAACACCTCTGTGCAAATATAGGAAAAAAATTTAAATTTTTTAGGTTGATGAGCTTTATGGGGCAAGCATGGATGGCCCAGAGTTTGTAGATGTGGACGGAATTGAAGTCCCAGAAGTCCAGTTACCCCGTCAGCTTACGGCAGAGGAGCTAGCCAGACTGCCCAACCGTGATGTTTTTATTACTGAAGCACTTGAAGCGTACAGCTCAACAGTAGAACAACTGGACTACCTTTTTCCAGACTAATATTCCTTTTAGCTGCCTGCACTACAAATAGAATCTAGATATTTTTTTTTCCTAGAATGGCAGGTTTGTCATTCACTAATGCATATTGTCATGAACCACTGTTAAATGCTTGAGCTCCTGTTGTCAACTAAGGATCTGAATCTAAAGTCAGTGTGATTCACACACAAAACCTTTGAGAAATCAATTTATGAATAACCAGACTGAATACACATCACACCAATGAATACACAATCTAATACTTTTACTCTTGTTTTAATGATTTGTAAATGTTCGTTACAATGTTGTACAAGCATACTTCTAACAAGGGTCTCACCCTTAGAAATCTCGACTGTGTGCGTTAAGAACAGTGAAAAGCAAAAATATTTAAAACAAGTTGTAACAGTACCATTACTGAACAATTCCGTATTTGACTTTTAAGAACACGGACATTGAAGGTGAACAATTTACACCCGTCCAACCCCAAACTTTGTGGACTTCACAGCTGCTCTAATTCTTTCTGAAAAATCAGAGAAGGTCCCACATCTGCCTGGAATCTTTAATGTGGTGAAGCAGGTGGAGGCAACTGGAAAAGTCTGTTCCGACATTACTTCAGCATACATATGGTCAGGCAGGACCGTCCACCCAGTCCAGAACTCAACCAGCTCATTAAGCTGTGAAGAAGAGGCTAGAAAGAAAGAAACGTTAGTTGATACATTACGACTATGTAATGTATCCTCCCTGTCATTTCTTGTAATGGTTATTTCTTTAACTGTCTTAATGCGTTTTCTTTTTCAAAAATATAACTGACGATTTATCACTGAAAAGTCCTTTACAACTGCTATTTTGCATGTATCACCTGTGTCAATGTTCCCGTAAGAATGCAGTGGCTTTGCATATTTCATCAATGTCTTCCTCATCACTTTCTGGTTCTGGCCAATTTATCCTTTGAAGGATCAGCTGACAGACAGAATGATCTAACATTACCACATATTTGTAAAATAGGTCTTGTTAACTTTTCGTACCACATTGTAATTCTAAGCATTTACTTACAAAAATGGCTATTTCATTAACTATTAATATTAACAAACGTTCATTAAACATCATTAAAACAATCATTGCGCTTCAGTGAACAATACCTCTGGTTCTAGCACAGCTGCTGCACATCTGGGGAACAATATTGTTACCAAATCGGGCCGTTCCTTTAACATCCTCAGGACCCCAGTGTCTTTCAACCCAATTCTTATCTGTGCCACCTGCTTTTCACGCCGGCCAATCACCTAGCAGAAGAAATATGGCACCACACATGGATATTATTTAGCTGCACATTCCAAGCGACAATGAGCGCACATACATGCCAATAACATACACCATGATGGAGAATTTTGTCAGCCAACCACCGTCTGTTGGCCACAGTCATCACTGGCAGGTCCCAACTGATAGCTAAGTTAACAATTGCTGAGCAAGACCAAGTTAAGTCTTCGTTGTTTTCAAGCTGCGAACGCAAAGTAAACAGGAACAACTGATCATACCTAAAAGACATTAAACAAGGCTGCATTAATTTGATTTAAATACATATGCAGTTATAGATTTACAAGCTATCTAAGCAAATGCTGATATAGCTGTACAAACTGTTGAATTCTGTTGACTGAGTATTAAATATCTATAAATTTATTCTACGTTTGCACTTACTAGAGCAACAATGTCCATAACATCAAGGTCAGGACAGTCTTTCAACTCCAGGACAGGGGTGTAATCTTTGGATCCACACAGCAGTTGGAAGAGAGACTAAGACCAGTCAGCATTGGCCCCCCATTGATGAAAGAATGGCCAATTACTCTCCCCACCACCCTAAAAAGGTCACCATCTAGCAATGTTCTGGATGTAGAGGGAACCAGATGATCTGCTTCGCCAATGGAAAATAAGGTTTTTCCTCCACATGTGTCTAAGGAGGTATAAAACAAAAACCACAATGAGTGTTCAGCACCATGGCAACATATTGGATTAATATAACATTCCTTAACAGTCTTCAGTATGAGTGAGACTGTGACTTACCAAGGTCCAGTTGTAGTCCAGTGTGGATCTTATCCAATAGCAAAGAAAATAAGTGACGTTTAACCCCATCCCCCATTGCACTATCCGCTGTGAAATAAAAACCAATGTGCATGTTTGTCAAAAATATTACAATTTATTTTTATTTGAAATGTGTTCTTACAAAGGAGCGCGTCCCTTAATATGATTTTGCACAGTACTGAATGGCCTTGGCCTAGAAGCATTTTCCACAAAAGACAATGGACACTAAAAACATTAAACACAGTTGACACAAAGATGCAATTTTATACTTTTTATACAGACCCTTCAAGCGCACTTCAAATGGACGAGTCCAATCAACATTGGTCTGCTTATAGAAGAAGAGCATCGCTCTTTCTCTGTCTGTCTCTGTGCTGTGCATATCTAAAGTTATCAGCAGATTAGGCTTGTCTTCTGCATTCTGCAACATTAAGTCCCGGTACATTTTTGTAGCAGACTGTAAATCAGGCTCCAGCTTCCACTCTGTTAAAAAAAAAAAAAGGTGTGTTTTTTTATGTTATAGTAGCCGTCGTTATATAGAAATATTAAGCAATATAAAATATACAAATAATATAAAAACAATAAACTGCTCATAGAACAGCACCTTCAAACAAAAGTTCCATTGACCAGCTGGCTCTGTCAGAAGGTGTGGAAGAAGCATTGGGGTGAGATGCTTGATGGATGAAGGGTGAGGATGAAGCAGTGGCCTGAGATGCTGGATGGGTGGAGGGTGAGGATGAAGCAGTGGCCTGAGATGCTGGATGGGTGGAGGGTGAGGATGAAGCAGTGGCCTGAGATGCTGGATGGGTGGAGGGTGAGGATGAAGCAGTGGCCTGAGATGCTGGATGGGTGGAGGGTGAGGATGAAGCAGTGGCCTGAGATGTTGGATGGGTGGAGGGTGAGGATGAAGCAGTGGCCTGAGATGTTGGATGGGTGGAGGGTGAGGATGAAGCAGTGGCCTGAGATGCTGGATGGGTGGAGGGTGAGGATGAAGCAGTGGCCTGAGATGCTGGATGGGTGGAGGGTGAGGATGAAGCAGTGGCCTGAGATGTTGGATGGGTGGAGGGTGAGGATGAAGCAGTGGCCTGAGATGCTGGATGGGTGGAGGGTGAGGATGAGGATGAAGCAGTGGCCTGAGATGCTGGATGAGTGGAGGGTGAGGATGAGGATGAAGCAGTGGCCTGAGATGCTGGATGGGTGGAGGATGAGGATGAAGCAGTGGCCTGAGATGCTGGATGGGTGGAGGGTGAGGATGAAGCAGTGGCCTGAGATGCTGGATGGGTGGAGGATGAGGATGAAGCAGTGGCCTGAAATGCTGGATGGGTGGAGGGTGAGGATGAAGCAGTGGCCTGAGATGCTGGATGGGTGGAGGGTGAGGATGAAGCAGTGGCCTGAGATGCTGGATGGGTGGAGGGTGAGGATGAAGCAGTGGCCTGAGATGCTGGATGGGTGGAGGGTGAGGATGAGGATGAAGCAGTGGCCTGAGATGCTGGATGGGTGGAGGGTGAGGATGAGGATGAAGCAGTGGCCTGAGATGCTGGATGGGTGGAGGGTGAGGATGAAGCAGTGGCCTGAGATGCTGGATGGGTGGAGGGTGAGGATGAGGATGAAGCAGTGGCCTGAAATGCTGGATGGGTGGAGGGTGAGGATGAAGCAGTGGCCTGAGATTCCGGATGGGTGGAGGGTGAGGATGAAGCAGTGGCCTGAGATGCTTGATGGATGAAGGGTGAGGATGAAGCAGTGGCCTGAGATGCTGGATGGGTGGAGGGTGAGGATGAAGCAGTGGCCTGAGATGCTGGATGGGTGGAGGGTGAGGATGAAGCAGTGGCCTGAGATTCCGGATGGGTGGAGGGTGAGTATGAAGCAGTGGCCTGAGATGCTTGATGGATGAAGGGTGAGGATGAAGCAGTGGCCTGAGATGCTGGATGGGTGGAGGATGAGGATGAAGCAGTGGCCTGAGATGCTGGATGGGTGGAGGATGAGGATGAAGCAGTGGCCTGAGATGCTGGATGGGTGGAGGATGAGGATGAAGCAGTGGCCTGAGATGCTGGATGGGTGGAGGGTGAGGATGAAGCAGTGGCCTGAGATTCCGGATGGGCACTGTAAGTACAAGTATGGAAATGAATCAAGCAGCCAGATCAGCACTGCAGTAAAATTGTATGTATATGATATATTATACGCTGGTTACTTACGCTTCACAGACATCAACATGGTCTTGAATGTGGTTCATCATGAAATTCTGGCCACAGTACATACAAGTCACCATGCACTGTGTTACTGACTCATCCTCCTGTGTCTGTGTGAGATTCTGTAATGAACAAAGTCCTGCCCTTTTTAATTTGTTTTTGAACTAATCCAATAAATACAGGACACTACACAGATTTCTTTTAGATAGACACAAGACAAATATTGCATTTAGAACCCAGTGTCAATGACTTGTATGCAAGCAATCATGTCTAATAACATAGACTGTACATAATTACTGTAAAACATTGGGGCAGCCACCATAGATGTAGAAAGTATCCAAATATGGTGGTTATACCTATGCTTTATTCACACAAGCTTTAAGTGTGCCTTCAGCATGCCAACTTTCACATCACACAGGCTGTTAACATAAAAGTACATAGTTTACCTGTAAACTGATATCTTTCTGTAGAGGCCTCACATATATAATAGCTTGGCCAATGTTGGCTGACGTGCATAAATAATGGGGAGTGTACCCATTACTGGGGCAATCAATCACTGCTAGCATTCGAGACCGTGAGGAACCTCTTATCCGAAGGAGTTGGTAGCCCCCACAGTCATGCAAAGCAGGGTAATGAGATAGTAAGATATTGGCGAATTCAGCGGCAGTGCAGAATTTATCTGTAAGTGAAAAACACAGTCCTGATTATCGAGTGAGAAAATAAACTTTTTTTGTGTACACATTGGCCTTTGTCAATAATCATTGCTTGACATTCGTGCAAATTTAGCTACTACAACTTTTTTTTACAGGTGTGTATGCAGTTTTGGTTCTGTGTGCTGTACTGTTACCAGAAAATGTTAGTCTTCTTTCTCCCAGGCCTGCCTTCTCTAATTCATATTTTTCTGCTGTCCCTGGAACAAGTTCTTGCCGCCGGTTGGCCAGGCAGAAGAATCTGTGCGTGAATGTTTTTTTGGTGGTCTTTGGCATCAAGCATGGAGCACTTTGAGGCCGATTATATGGCCTAAAAAGCCTTAATACCTCCGCTGCAAACAAAAACAATAAGTTAATCTTTTAAATAATGTGAAAGAATGTGTATTATCTTAATGCAATAGTAAATGAGATATGGTTATATACAAATTTTCTCATGTCTTTCTTCATAACACATTAAATCATCCAAGTGACACACCATTTGACATCTAGCTGATCTCTTTTTCAGAGTAGAACTAGGGTTAGGATAGTAACTAAAGGGATAGTAACCCTGGAGCAGCGTCATGATAAATACCGTGCTCAGGGGCAGAATTGCGAATTAACCTTCTAGGGTTCCACATGGAAGGTCTGATCCCCAGCCACTACACCAGCAGTGTCATCAATATAATCTACATGATTGTAGGCTTTAGTGTGAGCATATTTCGTCCAATAAACCTTACAATGGTTGGAAAGTTAGGAGCTGGGATCAACTGATTAGTTGGCACAGGCTGTATACTTGAGGCTACCATCTTCTATTATGTAAATTTGCAGCATTTCTGAAAAAATCTAGTTGAATTGAGCTGTGCTGTCGGTACACACGGATACGTAATACAGTGTTCTGACTATCTATGCTGCCTCGTTGAACAATGATGCCTTAGCGCAATAGCAGCCTATCAATTCCTTCTATCAACTCACTGTAGCCCATCGAAAAACCTTACGGATTTACAATCCCGTTTGTGCTTGTACTTTGTAACCGCATGGTTTGATACTACCACTACCATCATTGGGAGTAAGACCCTTAACTTTAACTTGCTTCAGGGAGACTATCACTGAATTAAATAATGGAAGTGGAGGATAATCGACAAACGTTACATGTAAACAAGCTTACCCCGCGTTCCACTCGCTCCATGACGAGCTGATGTCCCAGCACCTGATACAGTCACCGGCCTATCTGGAGTTTGGCTTGGACTCCTATCTTCAAGTGCTGCGGCGGCCTCTCGAAGAAGTTGAACAACGGACTTCTCCATCTTATTTATCTCTTTCGTGCGGATTCCAGTGAGCGTGGATTTTGCACAAGGAAGTGACGTCGTTAATGAAGGTCCACCTTGATGAGCGGTCTGACAGTTGGGAATTGCAAATTGAGTTTTCTCCCGAACATGCAATGCAATTCCCGGGGACGCCATTGCCATTTGAATAAAGAGGCAAAAAGCCCATGGTAATACGAAATGCAATTCAGTGATTTGTTATTCTATTTGTTATTCAAAATATTTTTAAATGAATTAAGGATTTCATAAGCACTTTGCACATTGAAATGCCGATTGCAGAATGAATTTTCAAATTACATGCACAGATTAAATATTGAAATGACAAATGCATGCTCTGATTGAATATTGAATTGACAATTGCCAAATGAATTTCCATTTGAATAAAGAGGCAAAAAGCCCATGGCAAAACGAAATGCAATTCAGTGAATTGTCATTCTATTTTTTATTCAAAACATTATGAAATTAATTAAGGATTGCATAAGCACTTTGCACATTGAATTGCCGATTGCAAAATATATTTTCAAATTACATGCACAGATTAAATATTGAAATGACAAATGCATGCTCTGGTTGAATATTGAATTGACAATTGCAAAATGAATTGCCATTTGAATTTTCGTGCTTATAATCTTCCATATTTAACAAGCGGGTTTTTGTGCTTGTGTTTCAGTGTTTTTCCGGTGAAGTAAAAATCATCACATTATTGAAAAAGAACCCTATGCATGCCTGGAATTTATTCACCTTGTCCAAGTGTGCAACATAGACACATAGATAATATCCCCCCAAAACCATACGAAGTGCCGCTGAGTCCGTGTCCATTTTTTGCATAAGACGGAGTTGATCATTTCCTGCCTGTAAACGAAAGTGAAATTAAGTGTCGGGATTTTAAAGGCAGAGTCGCCATTTTATCAAGAAACATTTTATCAAGATTCTGGAATAATTTAAAGATATTCTATGTTTCAAGGTAAGACTATATTATTATTATCATTAATAATAATAATAATAATAATAATAATAATAATAATAATAGAATGAATATGTTTTACGCAGCCTACATATATAGTGGGATTTAAAATAAAACAGCAGATTTGGCAAAAAGAGACAATGTCACGGTTTTTCGGTCTGGTGAGAACAGAATACTTAATCCTTGGCTTCTTATTATTCCAAATGTAATGAGAAATTTGAGTGCTCAATATAATTAAACATTAAATATACGTCCGTACAGCACAGTAGGTTACTGTACGTGTATCAGAAGAGTTTTCGAATTAACATCAATAATATTTAATTACTTACGCTCAGCCATGAGTTCGCCTAATATATGGTGCTGCGTACCGGGGCGTAGGATGTAATATTTTGAAGCTATATTAAGTTTTTCTTTTTAAAAGTGTTGGGGATTAATATGCTAGTGTGCCGAAACATCCGGGTTAAACTCAAGGCTTAACATTTTATTAAATCAAAGGTTTTACCACGGGTCTGTTCTGTGTTCTCCAATCTGAAACTGTAGTCATACTTTGCAGTCGTATTTAAACTGTTTAAACAAATAGTACGTAAGTCTTATGTATATATGTGTGTGTGTGTGTGTGTGTATGTGTAAGTGTGAGCTTTTTATTATCAGTGCCGAAAAGGGCGCAGCAGAGCCAGCGAGCAGGAATGAATCACACATCGCGGACACCGAGCGGAGTAAATTCGGAGGGGTGGAGTCACACATTTTACCGGAAAATAAACACACGGTGTGATTTTAGAGACACAAACTTTACTTTTACACAGACGGTGGGTTTGCGCTTGTGGTAACGAAGCATTTTGAGCAACGCTTCCCCTTTTCCCCTGGGAGAAGCAAGGTAAGCGTCCCTTTCTCCAGAGAAAGACAAGACAAGACAGGTGTTCCAGCTCTTGCCGTGAGAAGTTATTCTTGAAAAACAAGTTATATAAGTGACCAATGAAAAACATGTTTGTGCAGTTCAACCATGGCACAATAATATTATGGGTGAATCATGGACGACGTATTTGAATCTCGGGATGATTAGTCTATACACGATCAGAATCAATGCATGCATCAGTCACCTCATATGTATGTCCACTGGGGGCGGGGGTTGGGGGCACTCCGCCAAACCGTAAGTAGTGGAGCCAAACAATCACAACAAATCATTAACAGTAATAAGCTAGAAAGAGATCTCTCAATGGAGGAGATTGATGATTTTATATCGTCAAAGGCGTCTAGGGATGTTTCAATACCATGGATACGAGCCAAAATTCGGTCCAGCATTGAATCGGCGCCGCCTGCGCTAGAATGGGAGTCATCGTCTTCCTGTCTGTACTTGTCGAGCCGATTTTATTTTTTTTTTCTTGTCAGTGCGAGAACGAGTGAAGGAAAAAAAGGGAAAATCTTCCGACATGGTTAAAGTATATTCGGAACTGTTGTAATAGTGATTTGGAGGTTAAATGGTGGAGAAATTAAATAGTTGGGAGCTGAGCAAGACTCTAAGCGGTCGTCCTGAACGAGATCACGTGACTTCTTGGCTTCTGATGAGTCACACCTGTTCTCAGGTAAATAGCAGGTAGGATAGAAAAACTTACTGGACAGTAGCTCTGCAGGACCGGAGATGGAGACTCCTGCTGTACAGTGTTTGACATGGTTTTCAAATTATGATAAAATTCATTTTTATAAAAACACTTTGTGATGTTACAAACATACACAACCTACTGAAAATATAGCATTAAATTCTATCCCCGAACTTGTCATACTTTTAGGTCCCTTGGAAATCAGCCTCAGAATCAGAATCAGAAGGAATTAGATTCCGGTCGATGGTCTCAAGCACAACAGTGTAAAAACAACAACAATCTACAATATGAATATGTAATATGGATTTATATTTATAAATATAGAGGAAAATATTCAAATGTATAAAAGTGTTGTTTTTATGTATAATATGTATAATATATATATATATATAGGGGGTGGCATGGTGGTGCAGTGGTTAGCACTGTTGCCTCACACCTCTGGGACCCGGGTTCGAGTCTCCGCCTGGGTCTATGTGTGTGGAGTTTGCATGTTCTCCCCATGTCGTCGTGGGGTTTCCTCCGGGTTCTCCAGTTGCCCTAAAACATGCTGAGGCTAATTGGAGTCGCTAAATTGCCCATAGGTGTGTATGTGTGAGTGAATGGTGTGTGAGTGTGCCCTGTGATGGGCTGGCCCCCCATCCAGGGGTGTTCCCTGCCTCGTGCCCATTGCTTCCGGGATAGGCTCCGGACCCCCCGCAACCCAGTAGGATAAGTGGTTTGGAAGATGGATGGGGATATATATATATATATATATATATATATATATATATATAGTGGCTGGATAGTGGACTATACACTAAGCGGAAAGAAGGAGGCAGAGGACTAGTGAGCGTCAAAGCCACTATCCAGGATGAAACATCGAAGATCCATGATTACATCAGGAAGATGGCCCCGACTGATGACGTGCTCAGTGAATACCTCAGGCAACAGAAACCCAAGAATGAAGAGGAGCAAGAACAGGAACCATCATGGAAAGATAAACCCCTGCACGGCATGTACCACCGGCAGATAGAGGAAGTGGCTGACATTGAAAAATCCTACCAGTGGCTGGACAAAGCTGGACTGAAAGACAGCACAGAGGCATTAATCATGGCAGCACAGGAACAAGCTCTAAGTACAAGATCAATAGAGGCTGGGGTCTACCACACCAGGCAGGACCCCAGGTGCAGGCTGTGCAAAGATGCCCCCGAGACGATCCAGCACATAACAGCAGGGTGCAAGATGCTAGCAGGCAAGGCGTACATGGAACGCCATAACAAAGTGGCTGGCATAGTGTACAGGAACATCTGCGGGGAGTATGGGCTGGAAGTCCCAGGGTCAAGATGGGAGACACCTCCAAAGGTGGCTGAGAATGATAAGGCTAAGATCCTGTGGGACTTCCAGATACAGACTGACAAACTGGTAATGGCTAACCAACCGGACAGAGTAGTGGTGGACAAGCAGAGGAAGAAGGCCGTAGTGATAGACGTAGCAATCCCAAGCGATGGTAACATCAGGAAGAAGGAACATGAGAAGCTCGAGAAATACCAAGGGCTGAGAGAAGAGCTAGAAAAGATGTGGAAGGTGAAGGTAACAGTGGTCCCAGTGGTAATTGGAACACTCGGGGCAGTAACGCCCAAACTGGGAGAGTGGCTCCAACAGATTCCAGGAATGACATCTGAGATCTCTGTCCAGAAGAGCGCAATCCTAGGAACAGCTAAGATAATGCGCAGGACCCTCAAGCTCCCAGGCCTCTGGTAGAGGACCCGAGCTTGAAGGACAAAGACCGCCCACAAGGAGGGCGAGTGGGTCCCCCCCTATATATATATATATACACGTTGCTTACTATATTGTATTGTTCATTTACACACTTTATGTGTGCAGTATATATGTGTGTGTACATATATACATATATATATACATACACATATACTGTACACATAAAGTGTGTAAATGAACAATACGATATAGTAAGCAACGTAAATCTTATATACAGAAAATACAAAGATTACAGAAATATATCCCACAGACTGTACATAGAGTGCAGTTGCAGTGCTGTAGGTGTTTAGCAGTGTGACAGATCAGCTGTTTAGGAGGGAGATGGCGAGGGGAGAGAAGCTGTTCCTGTGTCGGGTGTCCTGGTCTGCAGGCTTCTATATCGTCTGCCAGAGGGCAGCAGCTCAGAAAGTCTGTGTCCAGGATGTGTGGGATCTGTGATGATTTTCCTGCCATTTCCCTGGATCTTGAGAGAGACAGGTCCTGGATGGAGGGCAGGGGGGCACCCATGATCTTTTCTGCTGTCCGTACGGTCCGCTGCAGTCTCTTCCTGTCCTCTTTGGTGGCTGCTCCATACCAGACTGTGATGGAGGAGCAGAGGACAGACTCAGTGACTGCAGTGTAGAACTGGATCAGCAGCTCCTGTGGAAGACTGTACTTCCTCAGTTGTCTCAGGAAGTACATCATCTGCTGGGCCTTTTTGAGGATGGAGGAGATGTCTCCCACTTCAGGTCCTGGGAGATGGTGGTACCCAGGAACTTGAAGAACTCCACAGTAGACACTGGGCTGTCTGATATGGTGAGGGGGGCAGTGATGACGGACGTCTCCTGAAGTCCACTGTCATCTCTACAGTCTTGTGCGTGTTCAGCTCCAGGTTGTGCTGACTGCACCAGAGTACCAGCCGCTCCACTTCCTGCCGGTATGCAGACTCATCACCATCCTGAATGAGCCCAATGATGGTGTCGTCTGCAAACTTCAGGAGTTTTACAGCTGAGTTCCTGGAGGTGCAGTCATTGGTGTAGAGGGAGAAGCGCAGTGGGGAGAGGACACATCCTTCAGGGGCACCGATACTGAGGGACCGTGTTTCAGAAGTGACCCCCCCAGCCTCACCTGCTGCTTCCTGTCTGTCAGGAAGCTGGTGATCCACTGGCAGGTAGCTGGTGACACGCTGAGCTGGGAGAGTTTGGAGGAGAGGAGATTAGGCACAATGGTGTCGAAAGCCGAACTAAAGTTCACAAACAGGATCCTGGCATAAGTTCCTGGACGGTTGAGATGTTGCAGGATATAATGCAGCCCCATATTCACTGCATCATCCACCGACCTGTTTGCCCGGTAGGCAAACTGCAGGGGGTCCAGCTGGTGTCCTGTAATGTCCTTCAGATGGGCTAAAGCCAGACGTTCAAAGGATTTCATGACCACAGATGTCAAGGTGACAGGTCTGTAGTCATTCTGTCCTGTGATGGAGGGTTTCTTGGGGACGGGATAATGGTGGAGCGTTTGAAGCAGGAGGGAACTTCACACAGCTCCAGGGATCTATTGATGATGCGGGTGAAGATGGGAGCCAGCTGATCAGCACAGGTTCTGAGGCAGGAGGGGGAGACACCGTCTGGTCTGGGGGCTTCTTGGATTTCTGTTTCTGGAACAGCCGGCTCACATCCGCTTCGTGTATTCTGAGTTCCGGGGGGGAGGGTAGGGGGGTGATAGTTGTGATGGAGGTCGTGGTTTTTGTACTGTACTGTGTAGATGTAGTTTGTTTAAGTACATCTGCCCTCCCCTGGTCTGCTGGAATATCACTGCTGTATACATGCACCCACTGCAGTCACCGATCCGCCTGTCGATCTCCCGCTCCATCCTTCCCTCACTCGTGAACAAGACCTTGAGATACTTAAACTCCTCCACTTGGGGAAGACCCCCTCCCTGATCCGGAGAGAACACTCCACCATTTTCCGGCTGAGGACCATGGTCTCGGATTTGGAGGTGCTGATTCTCATCTCAGCCGCCTCACACTTGGCTGCGAACTGCTCCAGTGAGAGCCGAAGGTCACGGTCCGATGAGGCCAACAGAACCACATCATCTGCAAAAAGCAGAGACCCAGTCCTGAGGTCACCAAACCGGACACCCTCAACGCCCTGGTTGTGCCTAGAAATTCCATCCATAAAAGTGTAGTGACCCGCGTCCAGGGGAGGGAGAACGTGAATTCATGTTTTACTCTTCATAAGAGGTCTAATGAGTCGCAGTTCGTCTGGTTCCTCACCCAGGACCTGTTTGCCTTGGGTGACCCTACCAGAGGCATAAAGCCCCGGGCAGCTTAGCTCCTGGGATCACTGGAACACGCAAACCCCTCCACCACCATAAGGTGTCGGCTCCAGGAGAGGATGTTGATACATATAATTATTTATAAAAAATGTGGCATTGAAAGTTTGCATTAAACCTCTTTACTATGTGTAATTCTACACATGGGACATAACAGAATGGAGACACAATTCATCAGTTTGATGTAAAAATGCTGAGTACTCGATATTGTGTATTTATCTATGTATCTACTTACCCTTGATGTTCACAGAGGCCCCAGCAGGAATCATCTGGTCTGGATCAGCATAAAAATGGATGGATCTCCTTCTGAAATGCGCCCACCTGTGGGGTGTAACAGAAAGAGCGTTGAGAGGTAACAGTGTTACAGCCCACTAGCATGCATGTCTCTCTGGGTCTATAGTCAGGCCATAACATAAAAGTAAACTGGGCTCCTAGCTAGAGCTGGTCAGTGGGCAGCACTTTAATATGTGTAGCTTAATAAAAAGACCTCGCCATCTTCTGTCTTCGCCGTCTTCTTCCACAATCAGCCAGTTCTTTTATACTAGAGGCGAGTCACAGACCATCCCTCCTATACAAAATGGCCACATAACAAAACTAAACAAACAAACAAAAATATATAAACAGGTAAAAAGGAACATAAGTCAAGTGTAGTTGTGGAGGTTTTTAACGGTCATACTAAAAGTTTCATATAATATGTAAATTTTAGATGAGACAATTTCCTTAAAAGCTGACTGTAAATAAGTCTGTTTACATCAAGAGCTTTACAGCATATCAAAGTACATGAAGGCAGAGCAGAAGGCTAAACAGCAGTGTGATATCGTCCCCATTGTATGAATTATATTTATACCATGAGGGTTTGTTTCCTCCCGCTGCCCACAGTGTCCTGATGGAGAGAGCAGACTCCCCTGTACCCAGCTGTGTTTCCCTGAAGAGTGACAGGTCAATGGGAAATCCACTCTACTTCAGAGAGGGACCTTTTCCTACAGATCAAAGGTAAATGTGCATTTAAACAAACACTGTTAATGACATTCAGACTCTCAGTCAAATGGCACAGAGACACATACAAGCTATGAGGAAATAACACATTTATAATGAATGCACCAATTTTTACCTTTAACAGATTCCATCACCTTGAGAATTTAAACAAAAGTTTTGTCTGTATTCTATATAAATAACATCTGAGGTATATGGATGAGGATTACTGTAAAACCTGACTTCCTGTGAGCAGGAATTGGAAGTTATTTAATCGCAAAGTGGATTTTAAATTTCAGTCTGGAGCACAGAGCTGGAAAACACTGGTTTGCCTGTTTCCCCCTGCATGTCCATTAAAGAATGACTCAACAATAGATTGTCGTCTCGTGAGACGGATGCTTCTGTTTAAATAAATAATTTCACTCTCATGAATCCATTAGATTATACTCAGACTATGGCTTTAGTTTAACATGTTTAATGGAACAATGTGGCTTAATAATGAACCAGGATCATCAGACAAAAAAGAAAGACTATTGGTTTCTTTGCCAAAAGGTGACAATTAAATTTTGCTGATTCAGTGCAAAAATAAGTAAACATTTTTAGAAGTGAATGAAATTTCTGTAGGATAACAAGTTTAAAAAGTACACAGAACACAAAGAAAAAATCCTGAAAATAACGTATAGTTCAGTAAATAAATATAGATAAAAAATTTTAAATAGTTAAAAATGGGACGTTAAGGCTGGCTGTGGGGGCTGCACATCGACAGCAGGCATTGTGGGGTCTAACGGCAGCAGGCAGGAAAGATCCCCAGTAGCGCTTCTTAGCTCACGGTGGGGGAATGAGCCGGTGACTGAAGGTGCCCCAAGATAGCGACCCCTGGAGCCTCGGCTGGGTTATGGACCGGACCAGTGGGGCCAGTGCCCTGGGGCCTCAGGACATTAGTGGCTGTGAGTGGCAGCATTTATAGTGCAAACCATGAAATGCGCCCCCCTGTGGGGTGTACCAGAAAGAGCCCTGAGAGGTAACAGTGTTATAGCCCACTAGCATGCATGTCTCTCTGGGTCTATAGTCAGGCCATAGGGCACTTGGTACACGCCAGCCGCCTGTGGCACTTGGCAGACGCCTGCCGCCTGGGGTAGTTGGTATACGCCGGCTGCCTGGGGTAGTTGGTACATGCCAGCCACCTGGGACACTTGGCACACGCCAGCTGCCTGGGGTAGTTGGTATACGCCGGCTGCCTGGGGTAGTTGGTACACGCCGGCTGCCTGGGGTAGTTGGTACATGCCAGCCACCTGGGACACTTGGCAGACGCCTGCCGCCTGGGGTAGTTGGTATACGCCGGCTGCCTGGGGTAGTTGGTACATGCCAGCCACCTGGGACACTTGGCACACGCCAGCTGCCTGGGGTAGTTGGTATACGCCGGCTGCCTGGGGTAGTTGGTATACGCCGGCTGCCTGGGGTAGTTGGCACGGTTTTTCGAAACTCTTGCTGGATGTGTTGTCATTGCAGCACATCCAAATCCTCAAACCTGCTCGGAGCCGGTTTGTTCTGCGTAAACAAGGATTAGCTCACAGACTTAATCAGTGTCCGTGCGTGGAAATCCGTTCAGTCATGGCCTCGCCATTCATATACGTAAAATCAACAAACACATACATACACACATATATATATATGTACATATGAATGAAATGCCGTGTTTGTACTTCACTTTAACTTGTCCCCATGTCCTGCATGATTGTGCTTCTATTTGATCTGTAATTATGACAATAAAAGAATGATGAAACACTGGAACCATAACACTACATTCAAGTGATAAATACAATAACTAAAAACTACTTTAATACACGTTTAATTTGTCGGACACTATTTGCCAGCCGTCTTTTCTGGTTTGGGTCGCTTTTGATGCGTTTCCTTTAGTACATATTAAATCTTTGAATTCGTCATACCCTCTAATAAAAGGTCCTGCTCGGATTGCATGAAAAATTGTGCCCTGTTTTTCGACGTTTTGCGGAAGCCAATGATCTCGTCCAACGAAACAATCTATTGGGAATCTGTTCCCACACGTCGGACGTTCTTTGAGACAATGTTTAACTAAGCGAGACAGTTAACCTGGTCCAGACCAAACTTGTTCACTCACCTAAGTTACCATGGCAGCTCAGCAGGGATTAATTTAAGACACGTTGATGGAACGGAATTCCCACTTAAATGAGCCAGACTTGTCAAAATAAGTCAGACTTTCCCCCCAGCAGGTGTGGCCCACAGCATTACAGCCGCGGAGGGCGACCCGGAACGTTACGGCCGTGGAGCGCGACCCGGAGCGTTACGGCCGCGGAGCGCGACCCGGAGCGTTACGGCCGCGGAGGGCGACCCGGAGCGTTACGGCCGCGGAGGGCGACCCGGAGCGTTACGGCCGCGGAGGGCGACCCGGAACGTTACGGCCGCGGAGGGCGACCCGGAGCGTTACTGCCGCGGAGGGCGACCCGGAACGTTAAGGCCGCGGAGGGCGACCCCGAGCGTTACGGCCGCGGAGGGCGACCCCGAGCGTTACGGCCGCGGAGGGCGACCCGGAGCGTTACTGCCGCGGAGGGCGACCCGGAGCGTTACGGCCGCGGAGGGCGACCCAGAATGTTACGGCCGCGGAGGGCGACCCAGAGCGTTACGGCCGCGGAGGGCGACCCAGAGCGTTACGGCCGCGGAGCGCGACCCAGATTATTCCGACTGAGGCTGTGCTGCTGCTCACTAGCATCTGATCCGATTAAGCAGATGGAGGGGGCCGCAAGAGTCGGAACTCTGACCTGGAGGTAGCCATCGAGCTCCTAAAGCGCGCAGCCCTTCCAGGCCCTGTCAGCTCTCAGGCTGTCTGCCCTGCATGCGCAGCTGGGCCAGTTACGCAGCTGCAGATAAGAGGTCAGGTGTGTTCCTCTGCCAGACTCTGTCTAACTGCCCCCCCATCCTTTGTTCCTCCCCGATGTGCCTCTAGCTGCCCAGATCAGCCCCTGGCAGAGTTACAGCCTGTGTTATAGCTCATCACAGTGTGTATGACTTGTGCTGATCTCTCTATAGCACCGGCAGATACTGTGTTTGTCTTGGGTTACGCCTGTGGTAATGGACACCAGGGGGCGCTATAGCACCAGCAGATACTGTGTTTGTCTTGGGTTACGCCTGTGGTAATGGACACCAGGGGGCGCTATAGCACCAGCAGATACTGTGTTTGTCTTGGGTTGCGCCTGTGGTAATGGACACCGGGGGGCGCTATAGCACCGGCAGATACTGTGTTTGCCTTGGGTTGCGCCTGTGGTAATGGACACCGGGGGGCGCTATAGCACCGGCAGATACTGTGTTTGCCTTGGGTTGCGCCTGTGGTAATGGACACCGGGGGGCGCTATAGCACCGGCAGATACTGTGTTTGTCTTGGGTCGCGCCTGTGGTAACGGACACCGGGGGGCGCTATAGCACCGGCAGATACTGTGTTTGTCTTGGGTTGCGCCTGTGGTAATGGACACCGGGGGGCGCTATAGCACTGGCAGATACTGTGTTTGCCTTGGGTTGCGCCTGTGGTAATGGACACCGGGGGGCGCTATAGCACCGGCAGATACTGTGTTTGTCTTGGGTTGCGCCTGTGGTAATGGACACCGGGGGGCGCTATAGCACCGGCAGATACTGTGTTTGCCTTGGGTTGCGCCTGTGGTAATGGACACCGGGGGGCGCTATAGCACTGGCAGATACTGTGTTTGCCTTGGGTTACGCCTGTGGTAATGGACACCAGGGGGCGCTATAGCACCGGCAGATACTGTGTTTGTCTTGGGTTACGCCTGTGGTAATGGACACCGGGGGGCGCTATAGCACCGGCAGATACTGTGTTTGTCTTGGGTTGCGCCTGTGGTAATGGACACCGGGGGGCGCTATAGCACCGGCAGATACTGTGTTTGCTTTGGGTTGTGCATGTGGTAATGGACACTGGGGGGCGGTATAGCACCGGCAGATACTGTGTTTGCCTTGGGTTGCGGCTGTGGTAATGGACACCGGGGGGTGCTATAGCACCGGCAGATACTGTGTTTGTCTTGGGTTGCCTGTGGTAATGGACACCGGGGGGCGCTGGGCCCCGACAGCTGGGTGGTGTAAGCTGAGAGGCCTGCCTCCGCTCATACTGCTCGCTCCCCTTCCCACCCGCTCTCACGCTTCCCCCTGTCCCTGGTCAGCACATCCCCATCACATCCTAATGGGATAAGAACGTTCTGAAGGTCTGAGGCAGCATCACCAGCACTTAAGTTCATGGACAGCTGTGTGTATGTTTTCCCTCACTGCTGCTGGCTGACAGACAAACGATGACCCCTGAAGCGGTTAGTATTCTGTAAGACAGTAGGACATACTAGGTTGAGTGGCGCACGCTGATGACATCATGCACATTATGTCCACTGGGATGGAGAACTGGTGCAGGATGATGATGTTTAATGTTTCATCATATTTAAGCAGCAGTATCACTCCGGCTAGTGGGGGCCCAGGGACCAGCTGGTACAGAAGCGGGGAGGCAGGGATGCGGGCAACAAGCTGATAGGCGCCCCCCCCCCGTCTGACGCTCCCTGCTCACCTGCGAGTCCCAGGCCGGCGCGGCTGTGGGCCAGTCGCTCACAGAGCAGGCAGCTCCATTAATAAGCAAAGCAGAGCCTTATCGAGGGGTGGGGTAGCGGGGGGATTCACTGTTTGCCGGGTTGCATAGGAAGCTGTGTGCTCACTCTGGGGGGGATAACCCTGTAGGTGCTGAAGGACAGATTCGGCCCATTAGTCTCGTAGGTGCTGAATTTAACCAACCAATTACAACCAGTTTAACCAGTTTCTTGACTGAGGATTGTGAATCAGATGCTGGTATTTAGCTCTGCTAATCAGGTGAATGACTCTAAATGTCACTGGGTACAAAGGGCTGCATAGAAAACTGTCCTTCCTGCCTGCTGTGTCTCTGTGTGCTGGAGCCTGATGTCACTGGTTCTCTTCTGCTGTCATGAGAGAATCAGGAAGCCGCCCCAGTGAATAAAGCTTAACATGGCAGATACAGGGGCGGCATGGTGGTGCAGTGGTTAGCACTGTTGCCTCACACCTCTGGGACCCAGGTTCGAATCTCCGCCTGGGTCACATGTGTGTGGAGTTTGCATGTTCTCCCCATGTCGTCGTGGGGTTTCCTCCGGGTACTCCGGTTTCCCCCCACAGTCCAAAAACATGCTGAGGCTAATTGGACTTGCTAAATTGCCCATAGGAATGCATGTGAGAGTGAATGGTGTGTGAGTGTGCCCTGCGATGGGCTGGCCCCCCATCCTGGGTTGTTCCCAGCCTCGTGCCCATTGCTTCCGGGATAGGCTCCGGACCCCCCGCGACCCAATAGGATAAGCGGTTTGGAAAATGGATGGATGGATGGCAGATACATCTTTCCAAACTACAACCCCAATTCCAAAAAGGTTGGGACGTTCTGCAAATTGTAAATAAAATCAGAATGCAATGATATGGAAATCTCATAAACCTATATTTTATTCATAACAGAACACAGAAAACATATCAAGTGTTTAAACTGAGAAAATGCATCATTGTAAGGAAAAATTTTGAATGTCACAGCAGCAACAACACATCTCAACAAAGTTGGGACAAGGCCATGTTTACCACTGTGTGGCATCTCCTCTTCTTTTAACAACAGTCTGTAAATGTCTGAGGACTGAGGAGGTCAGTTGTTTGAGTTTTGGGAGAGGAATGTTGTCCCATTCTCGTCTGATACAGGATTCTAGTTGTTCAACTGTCCTAGATCTTCTGTGTCATATTTTTCATTTTATGGAGCATCCAAATGTTCTCAGTGGCTGGAAGATCTGGACCGCTGGCAGGCCAGTTCAGTACCCGGACCCTTCTTCTACGAATCCATCATGTTGTAATTGATGCAGTGTGTGGTTTGGCATTGTCATGTGGGAAAATGCAAGGTCTTCACTGAAAGAGACGTCATCTGGATGGGAGCATCTGTTGCTCTAGAACCTGGATATACCTTTCAGCACTGATGGTGCCTTTCCAGATATGCAGGCCGCCCCTGCCATATGTACTAATGCACCCCCACACCATCAGAGATGCTGGCTGCCCCTGCCATATGTACTAATGCACCCCCACACCATCAGAGATGCTGGCTTTTGAACTGAGTGCTGATAACACGCTGGATGGTCCTTCTCCTCTTTAGTCCGGATGACATGGTGTCCCTGGTTTCCAAAAAGAATTTCAAATTTAGATTCGACTGACCACAGAACAGTTTTCCACTCAGCCGCAGTCCATTTTAAATGAGCTTTGGCCCAGAGATGACGTCGGTGATTCTGGATCATGTTCATATACGGCTTCTTCTTTGGATGATAGAGTTTTAACTGGCATCTGTGCATGGCAGCGCGAATTGTGTTCACTGACAATGTTTGTGGGAAATATTCCTGAGCCTATTTAGTGATTCCATTACAGAATCATGCCTGTTTGTGATGCAGTGCTGCCTAAGGGCCAAAATATCACAGGCATCTAGTCTGGTTTTTCACAGAGATTTCTCCAGATTCTCAGAATCATTTGATTACATTATGTGCTGTAGATGATGAAATATTCAACCTCTTCGCAGTTTTATACTGAGGAACTTCTTTCTGAAATTGCTCCACTATTTGTCAGTGCAGTATTAGGGGAACTGTGACCCTCTGCCCATCTTTACTTCAGAGAGACACTGCAGCTCTAAGATGCTCTTTTTATACCCTGTCATGTTACTGACCTGTTCCCAATTGACCTAATCATTTGCAAATTGTTCCTCCAGCTGTTGGGTTTTTGTACCACTAACTTTTCCAGCCTCCTATTGCCTCCATCCCAACTTTTTGAGACGTGTTGCTGTCATGAAATTCAAAATGAGCCAATATTTTTCATGAAATAGCAAAATATCTCAGTTTAAACATTTGATATGTTTTCTATACTTTGTTATGAATATAATACAGGTTTATGAGATTTCCATATCACTACATTCTGTTTTTATTTACAATTTGCACAATGTCCCAACTTTTTGGAATTGGTGTTGTAATATATCACAGTGTTATTCTTTATCTGCAGTAACAGCAATTTTAATGGGAAACTTTTCAGTCTTTCTGTTACATTTCTGTAGATGAATTGAGGTCTTTATGTTTCTGCCAAATTCACAGAGATCAAATGGAAGATTGCAGTTCAGATCTACATGATAAATCGGGTTTATCATCCATATTGAAGGTTTGTATTTATTGCTGATATATATTTTCTTGGTTGTTATGTCAATTAGCTTATATTTTATACAGCTGTATAATAATAAATTCATCATGTTAAAGGAAATATGTTTTAAACTATGATTCACAAGTGAAACTGAAAAGGTTTGGTGGAAGTAGCAATAATTAACTGTTTCTGTTTATTTTAGTCGCTAGAGGAAAAAGCCATGAAGTTCCTAAAGGAGGAACTGGAGACGTTTGTGAGGCACCTAGATCAGAATTACCCAGAATGCTCTGAGCCTCAGCTGGAGGAGGACAATGACCTGGACTGTGATGGTCAGATGCAGAAGACCAGTGTTAGAGAGGTAGCTCTGAAGATCACACTGTACGTCCTGAGGACCATGAAGCAAGATGATCTTGCTGACCTGCTGGACAAGAGTAAGAACTTTATAACATTATGTGCATGTACAATATTGTGCAAAAGTCTTAGGCAGGCAGAGAAAAGGATGTTTAAATGGTCTTCATGTTGGTGTAGAACTACTATAATATGTATGTCAAAGTGTGTTTGCCATTTCAGAACCTCTCCCAAAATCACCCTAATATTTGCAGAAATCGTGCAGTATATCCACGTATTTTTTTACTTGACCACTAACACACCTCATGTGGCTGATCAATATCTTCTTGAGTTTTAAACTAATTTAATTAATTAATGAAGTGAGCTGGTGGTGAAATTTAACAAATACATGGACTGGCTGTGGTGTGTCATGATCGTGTTCGCGGGAAGCGGCGATCGTGCGGGTCGGCAGGTAAGGAGAGGCAGGCAGGCAGTGATCAGGGCTAAACTGGGGTTTATTTACGACGGGACAGGAGCTTGAAACACACACCACACCGAATCCACAATGACAGACAAGGGGAACGGGTCAGACCAGGACTTAAATAGGACAAGACTAAGCAAAGTAATCAGACAGGGCTGGAAACAATCAGGGAAGCACACGTGGGTAATCAGGGGGCGTGGCACACACGAGGAGCCGACGAGCCGGGTCATGCCATGGTGCCCCTGAGGAGAGGTTTGGGAAATGAAAAGGGGTTTTGTGTTTTTTTTTGGTTCTGAGCAGATATACATTTACTACCCAGATAAATGGCTTTAAACATTTACTTTGGCTGCCTAAGGCTTATTCACGGTCCTGTATGCGGTGTTCCAGTAAAATACTCATGATAAAACTTTCAGTTTCACATTCACAGTCACAGGGAAATATCTGGATATGTATGTGTAAAAAAGTGTGTTTTTGGAAAATATTCTTCCTCTCATACTGGTCAGGATCATGGTGAGAATTAGTGCATTTTCCTCTCATTTCTTTTCAGGACAGCTCATGCTGCAACAGGAAATCAAGGGTAAACTTAAGAAACAATTTGAGTGTGTATTTGAAGGGAAAGCTAAGGAAGGACAGCCAACACTTCTAAGTGAGATTTACACAGAACTCTACATAACTGAAGGTGGGACTGGAGCAGTCAATGATGAACATGAAGTGAGACAGATTGAAACAGCATCCAAGAAAAGGCGAACAGAAGATACTACAGTCAAGTGCAATGATATATTTAAACCCTTATGTGGGCGTGAGACACCTATCAGAACTGTACTCACTAAAGGGGTGGCAGGTATCGGGAAAACAGTCTCTGTGCAGAAATTTATTCTCGACTGGGCAGAAGGAAAAGCAAACCAGGATGTTCACTTCGTATTTGCTCTTCCTTTCCGGGACCTGAATTTGATTAAGGGTGAATACAGTCTGATTAAACTGCTTCATCACTTTGTCCCAGAACTGAAATCACTTCAATCCACTGAGCTGTTTAGGTACAAAGTTTTGTTCATCTTTGATGGTCTGGATGAGTGTCGCCTTCCTCTGGATTTTCAGAACAATGAGAGCTGGTTTGATGTAACAAAGAAAACGTCACTGGATGTGCTGTTGACTAACCTCATTATGGGGAATCTGCTCCCATCCGCTCTCCTCTGGATAACCTCCCGGCCAGCAGCAGCCAATCAGATACCTGCTAAGTGTGTCCACCAGGTGACAGAGATACGAGGGTTCAGTGATGCCCAGAAGGAGGAGTATTTCAAGAAGAGATTTAATGATCAGAGCCTGGCCAGCAGGATTATCACACATGTGAAATCATCAAGGAGCCTCTTCATCATGTGCCACATACCTGTGTTCTGCTGGATTTCAGCCACTGTGCTTAAGAGGCTTTTTAGTGAGACTGACACGGGAGAAATTCCAAAGACTCTGACTGAAATGTACACACACTTCCTGATCTTTCAGACAAGTTTAAAAAATGACAAGTATAGGCTACCGACAAGTTGGTACAGGAAAATGGTGGTGAGATGGATGAAAAACCATGAAGCTAAGCTTAAGGAATGCAGCAAGCAATTCCTTTTAAAACTTGGTAAACTTGCTTTTGACAACCTTGAGAAAGGCAATCTCATATTTTATGTGGAAGATCTGACAGAGAATGGCATTGATGTCACTGAAACTTCAGTTTACTCTGGAGTGTGCACAGAAGTCTTTAAAGAGGAGTATGGGTTGTACCAGGAGAAGGTGTACTGCTTTGTGCATCTGAGCATCCAGGAGTATCTCGCTGCCTTATATGTGTTTCTGTCAAACTCATCAGCTGACTTGCTGGAGACTGCAGTGGATCAGGCATTAGAGAGCAAGAATGGACACTTGGACCTCTACCTCCGCTTCCTCCTGGGCCTCTCAACAGACTCCAGTAAGACTCTGTTACAAAGGCTACTGGGGCCGACAGAAACCAGCTCACATACCATTAAGGATACAGCCCAGTACATCAAGGGGAAAATAAAGGAGAATTTATCTCCAGAAAGGACCATCAATCTGTTCCACTGTCTGACTGAACTGGGTGACAATTCTCTAGTAAAGTCAGTACAAAGATACCTGAATTCAGGAAACATTTCGGCAGATGACCTCTCACCTGCACAGTACTCAGCTCTGGCCTTTGTGATGCTGATGTCAGATGAGGAGCTGGATGTGTTTGATCTGAAGAAATACATCAGATCAGATGAACAGCACTGCAGGCTGCTGCCTGTGGTCAAGAACTCCAGGACGGCTCTGTAAGTGACGTGGGGATGGGAAATCATGTCTGGTCTGGCAGTGATACATGAATATTGTTTGAAATGTGTAATATATATCATATATTTCTCCTCATTGATTAATAACTGGGTTTTATTTTGATAATCACAGCTATAGCTGTTTGTATAGCAGTAGCTAATCCTGACCACAGACTTCATAATGACTGAAGGTAGTGATGTCACTTTTTGTTTGTTACTACGTTTCCATTCCCATCCAGTCTGCCTTCTGATCACAGGCACAGCATCCTAACCTGCTATAGA
Source organism: Brienomyrus brachyistius (assembly GCF_023856365.1). Taxonomy (NCBI): domain Eukaryota; kingdom Metazoa; phylum Chordata; class Actinopteri; order Osteoglossiformes; family Mormyridae; genus Brienomyrus; species Brienomyrus brachyistius. The sequence goes on along the minus strand of NW_026042312.1, from coordinate 57,060 downwards.
AACAGTGAGGGCTCTTTATCCACAGGGTGTATAAGTGGTATGTGAGTGTTATTGTCAGCAGGCGTGTTCATGTGATGGAGCCCAGAGCTGGGAGCTTCTGTATGACTGCTGTCTCTGGCTGCTCACTGGCGCCCTCTGCTGGCCTCAGCTGCACCTGGCTGAGGATGTGAGGACACATCTAGTCTGGCAGACATAGATCAACATTGTTTAAAATATAAAATGAATATGTATATATGTAATTTATTTCCCCTCTTTTATCAACAAGGTACCTTTTTAATCTAGTTTATATTAACTGAAGGTAGTGATGTAGTAAAGACAAAAAAGACAAGATTTCCACAACCATCCTTTTTGTAACAAATAAGCAAAGATACAGCATCATACAGAATGGTCCAGTTTTCATTAGTATTGGGAAAACCACTAATATTTGTTTCAGTTCTGGATGCTGTAGGAAGCGTTTCTGTAAATACTGGGTGTGGTGCGTGACTCTTTGGGTTCGGACTCTGTGTCCATGAGCGGACGGTCGCTGGTTCAGATCTCTTGGCCGGCAGAGTGATGTCATCGCTGAGCCCTTGAGCTGCAGGGGTGTGGATGCTGGCCGATCCTGTGCTGCGACCCCCAAACTTCCTCTCACCTGTATATTTGTCGGCGTGTCTCTTGGAGAGCAAGATGGGAGGGGCGAAAGGACCATTTCCCCATTATTATTTATAAATCATTCAAACAAACATTTTTTCTAAAAGCCTATTTCACAGGACTGATAGCGCTCCAATTAGTGTATAGTTGGTTAGGGCTGGGCGATAAGTAAAAAAATGTGTATGTGTCATTTAGTATAAAAATATCGCAATAAACAATCATTTTGAGTCTCCCCCCTCCCCTAAACATCGAGTGCAATTTCAGTTCAGTTCAGATTTATTTGTATAGTGTATTTTCACAACATTATATCATCTCAAAGCACATTACAGCATCCCTGCCCAAAGCCCCCAGTGAGCAAGTCAGAGGGGACAGTGGCAAGTAAAAACTCCCTAGAAAGACGAAAGCTTGGGAGGAACCAGACTCAGGGGAGGAGCCCATCCTCCAGGGGGCAGCAGAGGAAGCCCTAACCCTAACCAGACACAAAGGGGGAGCCCATCCTCCAGGGGGCAGCAGAGGAAGCCCTAACCCTAACCAGACCCAAAGGGGGAGCCCATCCTCCAGGGGGCAGCAGAGGAAGCCCTAACCCTAACCAGACTCAAAGGGGGAGCCCATCCTCCAGGGGGCAGCAGCAGGCCAGAAGGACGTCACAGGTAGTGGAGACGTCGCAGGCAGCAGGGTAGGCAGGACATCTTGAAAATGTGGGGTCTCCAGGCAGCACAGCCCAGGGGGAGTAGGGGAAATAAAATGTGCAGTTAGCCAAAGTAGGGGAGACTAGAGGCAGTGCAAACAGTTAGGTGAGTGCAGTATGTAAGCTCCGGCAGATATGACTATGGCAGCATAAGTAGGAGGGAGAAGCAGGTGGGAACACAGGCATGGGGAGTCCCTGAATGTCAGCACTCCAATTCCACAAGGGGGTGTGAAGCTAAAGTGACAGACTGACAGTTCAGTTTATCCAAAGCCAATGGCACCGATCCCCACCCAGCTCTATACCTCACACTATAGGTCTGACTGGGAGTGAGCAGTTAGCTAGAGGTAGAACTAGAGTCCCTATAAGCTAAACTGAACAGGAGTGTTTTTAGTCTATATTTGAATATTGAGAATCAGCCTGAATCCCGCTCATCCACTGGAAGACCATTCCACAGCTGAAGAGCTCTATAAGAGAAAGCTCTGCAGCCTGCCGTAGCTCTTTCTACCCTGGGTACTAACAGATATCCTGCTCTTTATGATGTAAGAAAGCGAGGAGGGTTGTATAAGGTCAGCAGGTTACTAAGGTATTCTGGTGCAAAGGCCATTCAGTGTTTTATAAGTCAATAGCAGTATTTTGTAGTTAATCCGAGACTTAACTGGAAGCCAATGAAGGGAGCATAGAACAGGGCTAATATGATCATATTTATTAGTGTTTGTAAGAACTCTGGCTGCTGCATTTTGTACCAGCTGAAGTTTATGTGAGGATCCAGATGGGCACCCAGAAAGGAAGGCATTACAGTATCCAGCCTGGAAGTTATAAAGGTGTTAGTGTTTCCGCTTCATGAAAGGAGAGCATCTTCCGAAGCTTGGCTAGGTCCCGTACATGATAGAACACAGCTTTAGTGATGCCTTTTATATGAGCATCGAAACATAAATCTGAATCAACCAGAACACCAAGATCTCTGACCACTGTGTCAGGTTGGGTAGGAAGACCACCAAGGTTGTGGTTGTCAAACTTATTTTGAGTCGCCTTCGGACCAGTTAACAGTACTTCTGTTTTTCTGTGTTTAAAATAAAGAAATTATTTGACATCCAGCACCGGATATCTAGTCGACAGTCGTCTAACCGAGAGCTGTGATGCATCATCCGGCTTAACAGATATATATAACTGTGTATCATCAGCAAAACAATGAAACCCAACACCATGATTTCTGATAATACGAGCAATATATACAGTGTACAGTAGCGGCCCAGCACTGATCCCTGTGGGACACCATTGTAGGAATATTTAGCTCAGGTAAATTGTAATATCTCCACCAATATGTTTTTTGAAATTAATTACATTTGAATTAATCATTATTTAATGATGTTTATGAACTAATTGTTATGCCGAATGGTTGATTGCTCCAAACTCAATTGCAAATCCCCGTGAGTCTGTTAATGTGAGACTTACATGGGATTCACTAGTTACCAGTATCGCTTAATAGACTGGGTTAGAAGGCTCGTCCAGCGAGCTGCATCACCAGGTTATGTAAACGATCGGTAGCGAAGCTCCCCTCACGGCCGATGAGAGAGAGTCTCGCGATATTTCAGTCGAGTTTGAGGTTTTAGAGTGTAGTAGCCAAATCGCACAGAGGCAGGGACTATTGTGAGCACTCAGTGAACAGAGGCAGAAGTGGTGTAAAACTGGAGTGATTTTCCATCGGTTTGATACCAAACATGCCATACCAGCCTAGCGGTTCACACTGAATACCATCTGTAATGATTAATTAATGATTACTTATTATGTCATTATGTTATATTACTCACACCAGTCCCTGGTCTAAGTGGTCTAGGTTGCACCTCAATCAGAGGTTACCCTTTATACAGACATTATATGACATATTCTCATTTCAACAGTACATCTTACCCTTAGATAGACATGGTAGGATACAAAGATCAGATAAGGGCTGCTGAGGAATGTGGAAAAGAAAAGGGGGGAAGGTTAGTCAGTCAAAGAAAAAGAGTCTTTGAAAGTTAGGACACATTACAAACATGACCTGTCTGTATATTGAGACTAGTAGTCATGGGTAAATAAATATACAGATATACAACAGCCAAACTTAAAAGAAACTTTCTTTAGGGTGTTGGGTGAGTGGTATGTAAGGCAGGATGTCTGGGGAGGGGGTTGTGTGCCAAGTCGAGGGACCCCTGTCCTTGGGGTCCACTCTGCTGTCTGTAGGTCGTTAAAACTTTGAGCAATAAAAGTTGGAGTGCTGGCCCCCCTTGTTATCTGTGTGTGTTTAAGTGTGTCTGTGTGTGGGGTCACGAACCCCCCCTTTGAGGCCTAGGCCAATGTGTGCCTCTCGTACCAGGGTAGGCCTTGTCTCAGGCCACCTAGAATTTAAGCTTTGTGATATGTGTATGTGTGATCCTACACCAGATTTAAAATGGGTAACCTTAAAAGGGAAATACTGTTCTGCAAAGCAAGCACAGTTTGTGGAAACACGACCCTAAAGTCATAAAGCAGGCTAACAGAACTGCTTAGGTTGTTAAAAAGAAAGGAAGTTGGTTTACTTGTTTGCAGAGTGGATGGGGTCTTGGCAGTATTAAATAATACCTGCTTTTGTTTCTAGTAGAATAGATTACTGTAATGCCCTCTTGTCTGTTTCACATCTACAACGGGCCCAGAATGCCGCTGGCGGAGTGTTAACACGCACCAGTCACAGGGATCACATCTACACCGGGCCCAGAATGTGGCTGGCAGAGTGTTAACACGCACCAGTCACAGGGATCACATCTACAACGGGCGCAGAATGCCGCTGGCGGAGTGTTAACACGCACCAGTCACAGGGATCACATCTACAACGGCCCCAGAATGCCGCTGGCGGAGTGTTAACACGCACCAGTCACAGGGATCACATCTACAATGGGCTCAGAATGCCGCTGGCGGAGTGTTAACACGCACCAGTCACAGGGATCACATCTACAATGGACCCAGAATGCCGCTGGCGGAGTGTTAACACGCACCGGTCACAGGGATCACATCTACAACGGGCCCAGAATGCCGCTGGTGGAGTGTTAACACGCACCAGTCACAGGGATCACATCTACAATGGACCCAGAATGCCGCTGGCGGAGTGTTAACACGCACCGGTCACAGGGATCACATCTACAACGGCCCCAGAATGCCGCTGGCGGAGTGTTAACACGCACCAGTCACAGGGATCACATCTACAATGGGCTCAGAATGCCGCTGGCGGAGTGTTAACACGCACCAGTCACAGGGATCACATCTACAATGGACCCAGAATGCCGCTGGCGGAGTGTTAACACGCACCAGTCACAGGGATCACATCTACAACGGGCCCAGAATGCCGCTGGCGGAGTGTTAACACGCACCGGTCACAGGGATCACATCTACAACGGCCCCAGAATGCCGCTGGCGGAGTGTTAACACGCACCAGTCACAGGGATCACATCTACAATGGACCCAGAATGCCGCTGGCGGAGTGTTAACACGCACCGGTCACAGGGATCACATCTACAACGGGCCCAGAATGCCGCTGGCGGAGTGTTAACACGCACCAGTCACAGGGATCACATCTACAACGGCCCAGAATGCCGCAGGCGGAGTGTTAACACGCACCAGTCACAGGGATCACATCACACCTGCTCTCACATCCCTGCACTGGCTTCCTCTGGCTTCTAGGATTGATTTTAAAGTTCATTTGCTAATTTGTAAATATTTACGTGGTTTAGCTCTGTCCTGCCTCAGTAACATGACTGTAAGGTATGTCCCAGGCAGATCAGGCAGATCATCCGGCAGTAATTTACTGATTATTCCTAAAACCAGGCTGGGGAGGGAGGGGGCAGCTTTTAGTCACTATGGGCCCAAACTCTGGAACTCTCTCCCAGAAAACCTGAGAGCTACTGAATGTCTCAGTACTTTAAAAACTAGACTGAAAACGCATCTTTTCACCAAAGCATATAATAATCTATGATAATCAGTTTTATTATTTTATGCTTTTATTAATATCAGTAATTGTGGGGGCGGTCGCTTCCCCCAGAAGACATAAGGGCTAGAGGCCCCTATGAGGGAGGGGCCCCTACAGAGGACATGGGTGGTTAAAGTCCTTTATGATGGTATTTTTTAAATTTTTAATTTTATTTTACTAAAACATTTTTACTCTTTTTTTCACTTATTGTTATTTATTCTGAGCTTATTTGAATTTCTTTTTCTTCTTTTTAAATGTTTGCAAAACACTTTATAAACGCTGTGGTTAAAACACGCTATATAAATAATGATGGATTGATTCAGACACATAGATGAGAGAGAGAGAGAGAAAGAGACTTTATTTTTTTTACTTTTAACCACCTTTATTTAACAGTTAGCAGCCAATCCTAATCACAGCCCGAAGAGTAACTCAGCGTGAATCACCAGGCAAAAACCAAAACTCCATCAGCAGAAATAATCACAGGTAGGGCTGGGTATCGTTCCAAAATTTTCGATACCGATACCCTGAATTCGATACCGGTTCCGAACAATACTTTTTTCGAGATTTTATTTTAAGAAATATGTTTTAACAAGATTACATAACACGTAATCTCAGAGAAACTTTGGTTTTATTTTTTCAGGATGTTTGTGACACTTTTCACAGCAGGCTTATCTCTAAGACCAATAAACAAAGGAACAAAAGCACAAAATGAACAAAGTGTAGCTAGCACAATATATCAGTGCAAACCGTTTTAATAAAGTTCAAGCCATTTTAAGTCAATCAATTTTAAGTATTTGTGAGGCTCACTGCTGCTTAAAGGTTTAGTTCACCCAAAAATTAAAATTCTGTCATTAATTATCTACAAATGAAGATATTTTGGATTTAATCCAAGAGCTTTCTGATCCTCCCATAGATAAATTGTTGAATAAAGTTCTTTTTGTTTACTTTGCACACAGAACTATTCTCGCAGCTTCATATATTTATGATTGAACCACTTATATCACATGGACTTATTTTGACTATGTTTTTGGTTCCTTTCTGGGCATTGAAAACTGCATATCCAGTAAATCTATGGGAGGATCAGAAAGCTCTTGGATTAAATCCAAATTATCGTCATTTGTGTTCTGAAGATAAACAAAGGTCTTATGGGTTTGGAACAACATTAGGGTGAGTAATTAGTGACAGAATTTTCATTTTTTGGTGAACTAACCTTTTAAGATCACCTGAAATCACTCAACAGTTCTTCTTCAGAAATATTTGTATGTCTGCTTTTTCAGGAGACAGACAAGCCCGCTCCTGGCTGATAATGTCCCCAGCAGTGGAAAATGTACGCTCTGAGGGTGTGGATGACGCTTGCACGCAAAGATACCTTGATGCCAATTCTGGCAGAGTATCCTTCATGTCCCACCACCAGGTTACTGGACTTGCTGAGGACAGTGTAGACGGAAGCAGTCTGTACTTATTTATCTCTGCCTGAATCCTCTCTGTAGTGCTGCTGACAGTGGTCTGCATTCTTGCTTCAACAGCCATGTCCTCCACAGCTCCTCAAGGGCAGAAAGCTTTGGCCTCTTCTATTTACAAATAAGTAAAGAAATAAAGAAAAATATAAAACTCTATAAAGATAAATGCAAACAAGCTAATAGGAAAAATAGGATTTCTTTATATTTTCTTACCAGTGCTGTTGCAGATGCACTGTCTTCATCAGAGCTGTCATCTTGGTTACTCTCTTCAAGTGCCTGTTCTATCTGCTCAGTTGGAGTCTATATTCAATAACAAAAATAGGTTACACATATTGATCTACAACTCAAGAGGAGTAGAAGATTACCAATATGAATTAACACCTGTTCTGAGGTCCTTTTCATTAGCTCCTCCTCCAGTCTGGTCCACACTTCATTTGTCACTTTTGACTTGAATCTGGGATCTAAGGCTGTGCCCTCCTCCAAAAACTGTCTGATATTGCCATCCTTCAAGACAAAAACACTATGAGTCAATCACTGAATAATTCTAATGAAAACACGTGCAAATTCAACAGGATTACACTGCACACCTGGTATCTTTTTGAGAGGTCATTCCAGATAGTGTCCTTGATGGTCTTTGTGAAGGAGGAGTCCTCTTTATTCACTGTGAAGTGGTGCTGGAGTTTAGTTAAGAATCTGACCCAAAGTTGGGCTCCTTTCAGCAGAGACGCAGAGGGTTGAAGTGTAAAGTATCTTTGTAACTTTGACAAACTCTTCTGCTTTTCTAAAATCCTCATCAGAAACTCTCTGCAGTCTGTAAAATATAATCACATTCTTTAGCTGGACTATAGATTCATGAGCAAAATCATTCACACTGAAAATGGCATTTAGAATAAGAACTGGAGGTGGCCTGGATGGCAGGGAACTGCTCCAGGAATTGCTCCACCATGAGGAATAAGCTATTCCACCTTGTTTTCACATCAAGGATGACTGCATGTTCTGGAAGACCTAAAGTGAGAAAGAGAAATTCATGTTTGATAACCACACACACACACAAAGTGGCTATTTATTTGCACAAATGTTTTACTGCATGATTTAGCAAAGGATTTTTATTAACTATTTGGCCAAAGAGTTTTGCACTAAGGTTCATCTATTCTGATTTCTACCTACCGAGAAGACGCTGCTTCTCTCTAAGGACAGGTTTAGCCAGGCTGGATCTTTTCAGCCACACCACCATTGCTCGGATCCTTCCTGCCCACTGTGAGACTGAGGTAATTGTGTAAAGCTTCTGAGCAGCAATATTGAGAGTGTGAGCAAAGCAGCAAATTTTTTTAATACTCATCTTTTTTACTGCTACATCCAGGTCTGCTGCATTGTCCACTGTCACAGCAACTACTCTGTCCTTTATATTGAATTCATCAAGAATATCTCCTATCTCTTCTGCTACAATGTCCCCTGTCTGGGATGTGTATACCGACCTTGTATGTAGGACCTTCTCTTTCATGGAACCCTCTCTCACATAGTGAACTGACACTGTCAGGTAGTGGTCCTGTGCAATGCTGGTCCAGCCATCAGCAGTCACAGCCACATCCCTCACATCTTGCAACTCTTTCTTGACATTTTCTTTTTCAACTGCATACCATGCAGGTATGAGTGTATTTGAGAGCATGTCTCGGCTGGGGGACTGATATCTGGGGTTTAAGGTGCTTATCATCTCCCTATAGTTGACATCATCAAACACAAAAAAATTACAATTATTTTATAATTGTTGCTAAACTTTTTTTAAAAAAGTTTTAAAAATTATCTAGGTTAAGACTACCTACAAACCTGGCCAACAGCCTTAATGGTAATATTACAACATAATTTACAGCTTACTGTACTTACCGCCACCATGAAGCCTCCACAGTAGAAAAAGGCAGTAAACCTTTAACAATAAAATTTGTAACGGCCCTGTGGCATTCATCTTTCCTTTCTTTGTTCATTTTTACTTTTTCTGCCAGTGTAAATGGATTATCACTTGATGGTCTCCTAATTCCAGGGTCAGCACGAGCAGAGACTATAACATTAATGTGAAGAAAACATGAAAGCTAAACTGTTAATGCAGCCAAGGATAAGGACATTTAAATAAGATAAGTTTAATGTGAGGTAAACTTCATCATTTACTTTTAACCTTAAAGCATTTTAGTATCAACTTAGCTAGGTATTTAAAGTCATCGAAACAGTACATAACGTTACACAGCATACGTTAGGTCCGAAAAAGGATTAATAAATTGACCCTGCACAAACTTTAACTTAACTTTAACGGTTCAAAAGCTAAAAGTTAGCTGATTTTGTATGTCTGTTTACCTGTCGGAGCCCCAGCCATCGCGCCGTTATCCTCATCAGTCACGGAGGACGACGCTTGTGGCGGGCATGCTGCTGGAGGCCCTGAGTCAGGAAAATACTGAGAGGATGATGATGACTGCACTGGCGTGATCTTCTTGCAGTCAAACACGGAGCAACTTTCTGCTCGTAAATTAATTCCGTGTACTGTCAGGTGTTTTATCATATTTGACGTGTTGCCAGTCTTGGACGCGATAACCTTTTTACAAATATTGCATCGCACGCTGTTGCCGTCAATCTTAGCATAATGTAGCCATACTTTTGATCGCTTAAACATCGTTTGCGTTAAATTTATGCTATGCTTTAAAGTGTAGTATACTTTACAGCCTCACATTAGACAAGCTCTGGGCGAGTGGGAGTAACCGCCGTAAACTATTGATTTTCAAGGCAGCCTCGCAGCAGCCAATCACCAGCATTTGATCCGGGCACGTTAGGGGAGTGTTGACACTTGTCAGCTTTTTCTTGTCAAAAAAGACACTAATGGCGCTTTTTTAGCAAAAAAAAAAAGCTGGCAGCGTATGGTTACAAATAGCAGCTGAGCGCTCTTTTGTTGCTATAGCAACAGCTGCAATAGTAGCCTAGTGCTGTGTGATGCAAAAATGTCGAGAAAGAGAAAGTTGACTCTTTAAGTTACCGGGGAGGAGAATGTCGGTTCAGTTTATCTACCGGCACGTCTCCATTTCTTCTTGTTATCGAAATGACAGGTCTCGCTACTCGCTTGTCATTGGTCAGCTGTCAAAAAGACGCTTGACGTAGGACGTTCTTTTCAGAAAAGTTGAACTTTTTTCAACCTGAAAAGACGCTCTGAGCTGCAGTAAAAGACGCCGGCGGTGGCGTTTAAAAAAGCGGTCAGGACTTTTTTGAAAAAACGGGTTACTGCATAGGGTTATAATGTAAAACAGACGCTGGCAGTTTTAAAAAAGACGCCAAGTGTGAACATAGCCTAAGGATGCCGCACGTTTTCTAGCTCACTGACGTTGACAAGATTATACCCTTAGGTATAGAAATTTGGTACCGAACGAAAATGATTTTTTCGATACTCGATAGTATCGAGACGATTCAGTCGGTGCTTAAAAAGTATCGAACTCGATACCCAGCCCTAATCACAGGTCCCTTTTCGAAAACCCATTTTTTCCGAAAAACAGCCAAATTGTCCGTCACCTGATGAAACACAAAAAACCCAAGCTATGAATACTATCTCTGAGAACTCCATTGAGTAGTGCAGAATTTTTTTTATTTTTTTATTTATTTATTTTTTTAAACACACACCAGAATAAGAGTCGAGAAAGAATATAGAAGTTCTACGTCAGGTATTTCTGAAAAAGAAAAGTTTTGAGTCGTCACTTGAAGACAGTCAAGGATTCAGCTGTTCAGACATCTAGGGGGAGTTCATTCCACCAATTAGGTGCCAGGACAGAGAAGAGCCGAGATGCGTGTCTTCCTTGTGCCTTGAGGGGAGGAGGGACCAGTCGAGCAGTGCTGGAGGATCGGAGAGATCGTGGTGCAGAGCGGGGTGTGATGAGGTCCTTTAGGTAGGATGGTGCCAGAGAATTTTTGGCTTTGTATGCGAGCATCAGTGTTTTGAATCTGATGCGTGCAGCTACAGGAAGCCAGTGGAGGGAGCGCAGCAAAGGAGTGGTGTGGGAGAACTTGGGAAGGTTGAAAACAAGACGAGCAGCTGCATTCTGAATCAGTTGGAGGGGACGGATGGCGCTCAGTGGTAAACCCGCTAGAAGCGAGTTACAGTAGTCAAGGCGTGAGATGACGAGGGACTGGACGAGTATCTGGGTAGCCTGAGTGGAAAGAAATGGACGTATCCTCCTGATGTTAAAGAGGAAAAACCAACAAGAGCGAGAAAGACTGGCGATATGTGAGGAAAATGACAACCAATCATCTATGGTAACTCCAAGGTTTCTAGCAGAAACCGAAGGACGGATCAGGGAGATTTCGAAAGAGATCGCAAGGTCCTGGAGGGGGGATGAGTCAGCCGGGATGTAAAGCAGCTCAGTTTTACTAGTGTTGAGTTTTAGCTGGTGAGTGGTCATCCAAGATGAGATGTCTGCCAACCATGTAGAGATCTTAGTGGAGACATGAGTGTCTGAGGGAGGGAAGGAGAGGATGAGTTGAGTGTCATCGGCATAGCAGTGGTAGGAGAAGCCATGTGAGGATATAACTTCGCCAAGAGATTTAGTGTAGAGGGAGAATAGGAGAGGGCCAAGAACCGAGCCCTGAGGGACACCGGTGGAAAGACAACGTGGAGTAGATGTGGATCCATTCCACTCCACATGAACACGTGACTCCACCAGGGTCTTAAACAAGTCCAACACGTCAGTGTCCTGACCCTCCTGACACAGACGTAGAGTCTCCCAAGTGGACAACATTTATCCATTCGAGGTTTGGAACATTTACAACCAAAAATAAAAACAGCATCAGTGAGTATGATCCCCAGACCAACGAGCCAGTGACCCAGCAGCCCACTCAGTGGTGCCAGTCTGACACAATGACAGAAGGTATGGAAAACAGTGTCACGCTCACTACAGTACAAACACTGAGACACAACATCAGCATTAAACTGAGACACAAAACTGTATGTGAGCATTATGCAGTGCAGGATTCTCCACTGGAGGTCCCCTGAACGTTTGGGAAGCCGTCTCTTATAGAGGAGTCTCCATGACGGCAAAAACTCCCCTGGAGCAGCCAAATGGGCCTCCACTTCGTATCTGGCGTCCCTTTCAGGTCATGAGAGAAAAAAGACTTAACGGCAACATGGTACAGGAGTTTCCTCCCTGACAGGGAGAACCGGATATTCAGCAAGTACCGGAAGGAAATTATGTGACCAGTGTCACTGTGATCAACAGCTACCAGCGGGGTAACACACAGTTCTGGGAAGGAAGGGCAGGTCGCACCTCGACCCGGAACCCACTGTAAATATTCCTGAAAGGTTGGGGGGACAAGAACCTTCAAGTGCATGTAAAGGTTCCCAAGCAGCCCCACAGACCGGAACCCCACTTGGGTAGCAAGTGAGTCAGGTGACAAAAAGTGTCCAGACTCAGCATGTAAAATATGTTTTACCCTTGTGACCCCCAACTCCACAAGTATCTTATCGACTGAATTTGTAAGTGTCAGCCGTGAGGAAACAAAGGAATCATTAAACAGTGGTTCCTCAAGGCCATAGTGGTCATTCTCCATCCGTGCCACCCAGAACAAGCGCCAAGCATTCAGCACCGCAGCATAAAAACCACTCACTCCAATAAGCTGAAGTGCATCTCCAGAAAGTAAAAACATTTGTTTATCATATGCAAGGCCTCCGCAGCTGCGGAGCAGGGCGAGGGCCACATGCATCCACGGCAGGTGTTCGGTGCTGTAAAGCAGTGTCTGTGCACACTGGAGCCTCATCCCCCTGACCTCGCTCAGCAGATGAACCAGGCCCTGCCCTCCCTCAGACACTGGCAAATGAAGAATCCCCAAAGGGAGCCAGTGGTGCCCATTCCAGAAGAAATCAGTAAACCCCTTCTGGACCTGATGCAGCAGGTCCATCGGAGGGTCCGGCACCATGAGTCGGTGCCACATCATGGAGGCAGCCAAACTGTTAATCACCAGCACTCTCTCTCGATATGAGAGCTGGGGCGGAATCCACCTCCAACGCTGAAGTCGTCCACTAATCCTGTCAACCAATCTGCTCCAATTCTTTTCCATGAAGCGCTCAGTTCCCAGGTAAAGACCCAGTATTCTGATGCCATCCTTGCCCCATACACACTGCTGTGGCAGCTGAGGAGGGCCCCGCCCGGACCACTGGCCCAGCAGGTACGTGGCGCTTTTGCTCCAGTTGACGCGAGCGGAAGAGGCACGCTGGAAATCGCCAAGAAGTGCTGTAAGCACCTCCATATCCGTGTTGGACCTGATAAAAACAGTGACGTCATCTGCATAAGCAGTAAGTGTAACAGTCACTCCTCCCCCAAGGCTGATGCCAGGTACCGGAGCTCCCTGGAGACGCCTTCGAAAAGCCTGAAGCAGCGGCTCCACCGCCAGTGAGTACAGCAGCCCAGACAACCCACAGCCCTGCCGTATCCCCCTGGTGACAGGAAAAGGCCTGGTGAGAGAGCCATTAATGTTCAGGAGGCTCCACACATTGGGGTACAAGAGTCTAATGTAAGAAACAATCTTTGGACCAAAACCAAAAGTTTGAAGGGTCTTAAACAGAAAGGTGTGGTCCACTCTGTCAAGTGCCTTTTCCTGATCTAAAGAGACCAGACCTGCGTCCAAACCTCGTTCTGACACAAAAGACAAAAGATCTCTAGCTAAAAAAAGGTTATCAAAAATTGAACGCCCTGGTACACAGTAAGACTGATCCCAGTGAATGATCGTTGAAACACATGTTTTCAGCCGGTTATTCAGAGCTTTGGACAAGATCTTATAATCCACACCGAGAAGCGAGACCGGCCGCCAGTTCTTCAGAAGTCCCAGATCCCCCTTCTTGGGCAGCAGCGTTAGAACAGCCCTCCGGCAGCTGGATGGAAGAAGGCCCATATCAACACTTTCTTGAAAAACACAGAACAAGTCTTCACCAATCAGGGGCCAGAAACATTTATAAAATTCCGCGGTCAGTCCGTCTAGGCCTGGTGCTTTCCCGACTGACTGCTCGTGGACAGCAGCAGTAAGTTCTGTCAGAGTCAAAGGCTCTTCCAGCTCATGTCTGTCTGCGACTGAAAGACTTGGTAAGTCCCAAAGAAACTGATCAGCCACTGTCTGATCACAGGCCTCAGCACAGAACAGGTTCTCATAAAAGGCTATTGAGTGTTGAAATCTCGTGCTTGTCAAACGTGCTACGCCCATCGGGGAGCATCAAGTGCCGAAAGGGCTCTCTCTCTTCCTGTGCTTCTCCAATCCAAAGAAATACGCGGTGGGGGCGTCCATATCAGTCTCCTTCGTATAGCGGCCCGGGCCAACGCTCCAGCCCCTCTCTCCACCAGAAGGTCTTTCAACAGGAGTCGGTTCCTCTGCAGGGCCTCAGCATCTCCCACCCTGCCAGGCTCTGCTCCTGTGCACAGCCGCAAGATCTCATCCTCCAGTCTTTTAAACCGGTTCTGTAGTTCAGTCTGGAAATATGCAGCATAGTTCTGGCAGAAGAGCTTAATTTGCACTTTTCCGACATCCCACCATTGACTGAGGGACTTGAATTGTGATTTTTTTCTCCCTCCACACCTCCCAGAAGTAGAAAGATCGTACAAAGTGGTGGTCCTGAACTAATTTATTACTACAACGCCAGTAACAATGTTGGGAGGAGAAATCAGTGCAAGAGAAAGTGACTCACATCACTGTAAAAATGTAAAATGTAAAAACACAACATCTACCTTTTTTACAGCAATATAATCAAACCACACAGCTCTTTTAGTAGCATTGCGACACCCGTTAATATTTAGCGAGTCAAAAATCAACGAAGCCATAAAACTGGTAAAAAGAGCTGATAAAGGACAAGAAACATAGAAGATAAACCCTCTGTACTGCTAGCGGTGGCGTAACACACTCCTAACAGTGCTCATCAGCTTCTTTAATCTGCACCGCTTCTGTTTATCAAGCTCGTCAAAAGTACATTTCCTCATCGCCATCATACATGAAGCTAAAAACAGTTTCAAATCAGGGAAATAGCACTCTATCTTAGGTTTTCTCTGGCCTTTAGTGCTGTCCAGAAAGAAACAGATCTGCTCAAGAGAGTAAACCTTGGTCCTACCTACAGGGGTGCTGGAGTCCATGGAGGCCTGTGAGTCCTCCAAGTCATCAGCCAAACTCTCTACGTCCTCATACAGTAATCTTTATCAGAGTCACTCACTGCGCTGCCGCCAGCAGGCCCTGCTGCATCCGGGCCCGGCTCCTCTGCCAGCCCGCCATCCCGGCGTGGCTCGGGAGCGGGGGGCAGTGACTACAGGAAGGGGGGGCGCGTCCTCCCGGTCCCCATGGTCTGAGTCCAGGTCCGTTACTACAGTATCGGCGCCCCTGCGGTGCTCGGTGTCCCACACCAGCGCCGGGGCCTCGCGCCCCTCCTCGCGCTCCCCCGGGGGGGGTCCCCTCGCGGGCAGGCCTGCCGCACATGCCCAAAACCACCGCACGCAAAACACTTCACACTCTCAGAGCTGTTAAAATTATATAAACTTTCCCCTCCACTGTGATCTTAACAGACACGTCCAGGACCTCCTGCGGCGCGTTAAGAATCATAAATGTTTGCCGCCTAAAAGACAGGAATCATCCTAATCGGGGTCACCAACTTCCCGTAGCACCCCAGAATGTTGGACAGTAGTTAATTTCTAATAAATGGGGGAACATTAGATAAAATATTAAACATAAATAAAAAACATTAGATTTTTTTGATGGGCTTGATAAAGGCAATACCTGTACGAATTCATCTTTAATGTTGAGACCACTTTCTATGAGGTCATCAACTATGGAAACGTCTTTTAAAAAGATCACAATAGCTTTGTTCATTCAGGAAGCTGAAACAACATTAGCGGCTCCAACTACTTCACCGACCGCGAGCAGACAGTCCTCCACCGAGACGGCGGGTCAGGGACACACTTAAAGCCGTGCCTGAGACTCAGACACGAAAAACTGAGTTGGGAAGCTCAAAATTCCCACCAGAAAGCTGCACTTGAATGGCTGAGATTCTGGCTGCTGACTCAGAGATAGAAGTTAGTGATGTGACAATACTGAGCTTACAAGAATGGCGAACGCATGGTTACTGCAAGGGACAATGCTTGTGAAATTCTGTGCAATGTTTCTTTTTAACTGCTTCAGAATCTTTGGCTAGAAAGCTGAACTGAAAGCAAATCATGAATCCTTCTGTTATCTTGCTTTGTATGTAGCCTAAGCGCGTTTCCCCAGCAAAGACGATAATCGCCTCTTAGTCACTGTCAGATATCGACACCGGGATACTTGTCTGATTACGCTCATTACCGACAATATCGTCATATCACCCAGACGTAATTGGTGATTTGACATGTTCCCAGGTATAACAATACAGGGAGAAGAAGGATTTTACTCATGGGATCAGGAATCCAAGTGCCAGTTGCTGCTGCATTAGCTGCTGGGAATGTTCACATCTCCTCCTTTCAGTGATACGTGTCGAGTGTAGGGACACCTGGCAGAAAGATGGCTAAGGACTGCACTGGAAGCACTGGTCTGACTGTTATGGGAGGTTCACGTCCATCTTGCTGTTGATGTGTTCCTATATATTCCTGTATATTCTGTGATTTTTGGCTGGAGCTTGTACTTAATGTTTTTACCTCTAGTTTTGAGTAAAGATGCACTGACTCACAATTAGTGATCATATGACTGCAGCAGATTGTCAGGACGCACAGAACACTCTGCAGACTATAATTCATTTTGAAGTGTAAACTGTGCTGCTAATTATACTGAAAACAAATGCTTATTGTAATGCTTTGTATTTTACTAATGTGTCGGATGTGTATATGTCTGTGTCTTAAAGTGTTTTCTGTTTCAGGCTGAACAGCTGTGATCTCAAAGATAAACACTGTGAAGTGCTGTCTTCAGCTCTAAGATCAAACTCTTCCCCCCTGAGAGAGCTGGACCTGAGTGACAATGACCTGAAGGATTCAGGAGTGAAGCTGCTCTCTGCTGCACTGGGGGATTTACACTGTAAACTGGAGATATTGAGGTCAGTATTACTGGGTATTCTACACTGTAAACTGGAGATACTGAGGCCAGTATTACTGGGTATTCCACACCGCAAACTGGAGATACTCAGGTCAGTATTACTGGGTATTCCACACCGCAAACTGGAAATACTGAGGTCAGTATTACTGTGTATTCCACACTATAAAGAGGAGACAGTGAGCAATAAGCTAAAGGAAAGAGAGGAGGGGTCCTGCCTTGTCTTAGACACTAAACTGTAATTCTTGAATTATTTATTAGAGCATCACATTTATTTAATAATTATAATGGTTAGGTGATATTATTTATTGGGGAGTTTCTGTCTTTCTCTGCAGGCTGTCAGGCTGTAGAGTCACAGAAGAAGGCTGTTCTTCCCTGACTTCAGCTCTGAAGTTAAACCCCTCACACCTGAGAGAGCTGGACCTAAGCTACAATCACCCAGGAGATTCAGAAGTGAAGCTGCTCTCTGCTGTACTGGAGGATCTCAGCTGTAAACTGGAGAAGCTGCAGTGAGTACAGAATATGCATTTTGCACAAAAGTAACTGGACACCAAGAAAACCCACAATGCCTTTCAGCAGTTACATAATAAACAAGCACAATCAGCTTCTGTTTTCTTCTCCTACTTCCTTATATCCCACAATCTTATCAGCCCTCGATCCATGCTAGAAATAATTAAGCAGTGAAGCAGTAAACATCCATTCAGCTATATACTGTAATCCATGCAAAACATTTGTGTCGGTTAGCAAAGTTAACAGCACTGTTACAGATAAACATGTTGACTTTAACGTGTTATGGACAAAAAAATAATGGACACCAAACAGAATCGGAATGATTGTTAAAATGATTTTTAATAATTTAATTGTTTTCTGAAAATCCATTATGTCATGGCCCTTATTCTCCTCATTTGAATACAGTGTTGCAGTGTAAAAAGTGGATTTAAAAGTGTTTAATTTTTTTAAGGGTGGGCCGGTGTGAACTCACAAAGAAATGCTGTGAGGCACTGGCTTCAGCTCTCAGATCAAACTCCTCACCCCTGAGAGAGCTGGACCTCAGTGACAATGACCTGCAGGACTCAGGAGTGAAGCTGCTCTCTGCTGGACTGGGGGACTTACACTGTAAACTGGAGATACTGAGGTCAGTCTGAATGGGTATTCCACACTGTAAACTGGAGTTACTGAGGTCAGTCTGACTGGGTATTCCACACTGTAAACTGGACATACTGAGGTCAGTCTGACTGGGTATTCCACACTGTAAACTGGAGTTACTGAGGTCAGTCTGACTGGGTATTCCACACTGTAAACTGGAGATACTGAGGTCAGTCTGACTGGGTATTCCACACTGTAAACTGGAGTTACTGAGGTCAGTCGTACTGGGTATTCCACACTGTAAACTGTGGGTAGTAAGGTGAGTATTACTGGGTATTTCACACTGTACGCTGGAGATAATAAGGTGAATGATTTAAAAAAAAAAAAGCAGGAGTATCTAAGTCTACAGGTTGACTTAAAAAATAACATTAGACTCGCTACAGTAAGTGGAATGTCGAAAGGAAGATTGCATTGGAGGCTAAGGATGACATTAAAAGTTTCATCCAATATTTTAACTCCAAAAGAGCTCTAAAAGCTGAAATCACTCATCTGCAGGATAGTAACGGCCTTATAATTGAAAATGAAAATTGATATAGTAAATGAGTTTAATGATTATTTTACACGGGTGTTCACAGTAGAGGACATGATTAACTTACCACCATTTAGTACAAATACAGTGTCATATATAAACAATATACAGTCCCTCCACAATTATTGGCCCCTTGTAAAGATTTGTAAAAAGGGTTAGAGAAAAATCCACCTTTTGGCGAAGCAGCTTCATCTCACACTGAAAAAAATGAGAAAAATCCAGCCTTTCATTGAAATAAATTTATTCAAAGAAAAACAAATCCTTCATCAAGAAATAATTATTTTCAACAAAAACACATGAGCTACGATTATTGGCAGCCCTGCTTTTAATACTCTGTACAGCCTCCCTTTGCCAGTTTAACAGCACTGAGTCTCCTATGACATTTTATAAGGTTGGAGAATACAGAGCAGGGCATCTGAGACCATTCCTCTTTACAGAATCTCTCCAGATCGCCCAGGGTCCTCGGCCCTCTCTTGTGCACTCTTCTCTTCAGCTCAGCCCACAGGTTTTCTGTGGGGTTCAGGTCAGGGGACTGAGATGGCCATGGCAGAAGCTTGATTCTGCGGTCAGCTGACCATTTTTATGTTTATTTGGACATGTGCTTAGGATCACCGTCCTGCTGGAAGATCCAATGAAGCCCCAGTTTTTGTTTCCTGGCAGCAGCAGCCAAATTTTGATATAAAATGTCCTGGTATTTCATGGACCCCATAGTGCCATGTACCCTAACGAGGTTTCCAGGGTTTTTGGAGGAAAAACAGCTGCACAACATCACAAAACCTCCACCATATGTTACAGTTGGGATAAGGTTCATTTCATTATAACCATCCTTCTTTTTACGCCAAATCCACCTTGAATGTTTATTGCTAAAAAGCATTTTTGTTTCATCAGACAGTTGAATTTGATTCCAGTCAAAGTTGTATATTGTTTTGCAGACTCCTGGTGTCATGCCCGGCTCGTCCGCTCCTCGTGTGTGCCACGCCCCCTAATTACCCACGTGTGATTTCCTGATCGTGCCCAGTCGTGTCTTGTTTCCTGCTGCCTTGTTCCATGTATTTAAGTTCCTGTTTTGTACTAACCCGTTGTCTGTCATTGATGTTAGTTGGCGTTACATGTCCCATGCTCCCTGTCCTTATTAAATCCCTGGTTTACCCCGACTTCCGCCTGTCTGCCTGCTTCCTACCCGTTCGCCTCGCACGATCACCGCTTTGTTCGCCAGCGATCGTGACAGAATGACAGACCCCAAAAAGAAAGGCACCCGGAGAGGGAAGAGGGTCCCGCAGGAGACGATCCGTCTCGGCGCCTGCTCGCTCTCCAGGCTTTACCTCCCGACGGAGGACGAGAGGGAAGTACCCGCCCTACCTCCAGCCCGAGGGCTGACCACACGTGACCCCGATCCCGTGTGGAAATATTGGCTCTCCAGTGAGGATGAGGACGAGGAGCCCTTCCTCTACCCTTACCCGGAGCCGGAGCCGATTCTTTCACCGCCCGTTTTCCCGGACATCGCACCACCTCTCGCCGCCGCTGGGCGCCGGAGAAGGAGGAGGAGACCGGCGATTGCCTGTCCCGAGGAGCTCCCTCCGTTAGCGCCCACGGACACACAGCTCTCTTCCCCTGCAGTAACCACCCCGGAGGCGCTACCCGCGCCTCACCTAGGGAAGCCGGTGAACTGCGCCTCCCAGTTCTTTGCCCTCCAGGGGTTGTTCTGGAGGATCTGGGAGGAACTGGTCCCTCCAGTAAGTCCGGAGGTAACGGAGCTTACGGAGCGACTCCAGATGAGCTTTGCGGCGTTTACTCCGGCTTCCGACCCAAAACAGCTGGAGATTATGGCAGAGGACGTGCGGCAGCTCCTCCAGCTCCAGAGGGCTGCGGTCCCCGCTCCCGTGCAGCCGCCATTGCCGGCGGACCCAGCTCCCGTGCAGCCGCCATTGCCGGCGGACCCAGCTCCCGTGCAGCCGCCATTGCCGGCGGACCCAGCTCCCGTGCAGCCGCCGCTGCCTGCGCAGCCGCCTGCGCAGCCCCCTTCACTGCCTGCGCAGCCCCCTTCACTGCCTGCGCAGCCCCCTTCGCTGCCTGCACAGCCCCCTTCGCCTGCTGCAGCTCCAGGGCAGGCGCCCCCACTGCAGCCACCTGCAGCTCCAGGGCAGGCGCCCCCACTGCAGCCACCTGCAGCTCCAGGGCAGGCGCCCCCACTGCAGCCACCTGCAGCTCCAGGGCAGGCGCCCCCTGACCGTGCTCCAAGTCCTGACCGCGCTCCAAGTCCTGACCGCGCTCCAGCGGCTCCCGGGCCAGCGCCCCCACAGCCGGCTAACCGCGTTCCAGTCCCTGACCGCGTTCCAGTCCCTGACCGCGTTCCTGTCCCAGCTCCAGAGGGGCCCCCTCCGCCTGCCGCAGCTCCAGAGGTGCCCCCTCCGCCTGCAGCAGCTCCAGCTCCTGTCCCTTCTCCCCCTGTGACGTTACCCTCGCCCCAGCGACCTCGACCCCGAGCAAGGGTCGTTATGTCTGTGTCCCGCAAGGGGAGGGGACACAGACGTAGGACTGGGGTCCCGCCCGCCCTGCCCCCTGGCTCGCCCTGCCTCGCCTGCGCTGGGGCTCGGTTGGCGCCTGCGGGTCCTGGCCCTCCGGGTCGGCTGTCGCCCCGCCTCGCTCCCCTCTCCAGAGCCTGGTCGGTCGCCTGCGGGCTCCCCGACGGCGGCTCCTCGGTTGCCTGCGGGGCCCCTACCTCCGGCCCTCCACCGGACGTCGCCGCCTGCTGCGGCTCCCCCCTCCTCCGGGCCTTCGCCGTGGGCCCCTCCTGCTCCCTCGTCCCCTTCCCCGGTGCTCCCTCCTGCTCCCTCCCTGGCCCCTCCACGGGTCCCTCGCCCTGTCTCCTCAGCCCCTTCTCGGTCCCCTCCGGCTCCGGCCTCCCGGCCGCCTGCGGCCCCTCCGGCTGCCTCCCGTCGCCCGCTGGGGCTCCCTCGGGCTCCCCTTCCTTCCTCCTCCTTCTCTCCCTTCTTTCCTGTCTCTGTCCCGCCTGTCTTTGTTCCTCCTCCTGCCTTTGTCCCGCCGTCCTCTGTTCCTGGTCCCTTTGTTCTGCCCCGCTCTGTTCCTGGTTTCCCGTCGTTCCCTCCCGTCACTCCCGCTCCTTTTGTTCCGCCTGTTCCCTCTGTTTCTCCCTTTCTGATCTGTCTCTCCGCTTTCCCGGCCCTTTGTCAGCTCCTGTCATATGTTCTGTCTCTTGCCTTGTTTTGTGCTTCGGTCCTGTTCCCCGTCGTGCGTTAATTCTGTTCTTGTTTTTCTGGTCCTGTTCTGCCTCGTCCCGTCCGTCGCCCCCTTCCTTGGCGCGCCCGGTGTAGCGCGCCTTTGGGGGGGGGGTTCTGTCATGCCCGGCTCGTCCGCTCCTCGTGTGTGCCACGCCCCCTAATTACCCACGTGTGATTTCCTGATCGTGCCCAGTCGTGTCTTGTTTCCTGCTGCCTTGTTCCATGTATTTAAGTTCCTGTTTTGTACTAACCCGTTGTCTGTCATTGATGTTAGTTGGCGTTACATGTCCCATGCTCCCTGTCCTTATTAAATCCCTGGTTTACCCCGACTTCCGCCTGTCTGCCTGCTTCCTACCCGTTCGCCTCGCACGATCGCCGCTTTGTTCGCCAGCGATCGTGACACCTGGCACTAACATTTTAAGTAACTGACAGAAAAAGCTTCTTTCTGTCATAACTTTCAAAACGTCTGTTAACATAAAGGGGGCGTCTGATGGTTTTTTGGAGACAAGATTTTACTTTGTCTGGTAATTGACTAACAGTCATCCTTAGGGATTTTTTGTCTCTCTTACGATCCTCCTCACTGTATGTGGGGGCAAAATAAACTTGGGTCCTCTTTCAGGCAGGTTTCTAACAGTTCCAGTTGATGTCCACTTTTTAATTATTGCCCTAACAGTAGAAATGGGCATTTTAAGGCGAGTAGCTATTTTTTAATACCCATTCCCTGACTTATGAAGGTCAGCACACTTCTCCCTCATTTGGTCTGTGTCTCTTATCTTTCCCATGTTGATGGATGACTAAGGGAATTTGGCCTCTGTGTCTCCTCATGTTTGTACCCCAGTTACTCAGGAAGTCATGGATTACAGCTTGAAGGTTCCTATTCACTCCAATCAACTCAAATATGTATAATTTACATAGGAAACATGCTTCAGTTACATTGTGTTCACTATAATTTGCAGGGCTGCCAATAATCGTGGCTCACGTGTTTTTGTTAAAAATAATTATTTCTTGATGATGGATTTGATTTTTCTTCAAATAAATTGATTTCAGTTAAAAGTTGGATTTTTCAAATTTTTTCCGTGTGAGATGAAGAAACTTCACCAGAAGGTGGATTTTTTCTTACCCCTTGTACAAAGGGGTGCCAATAATTGTAGAGGGCATGTATGTATAACTGAGGCTGATGTGGTACAAAGCCTAGCTAAGCTCAAAATAAAAAAATCACAGGGTCCTGAAGGCATCTTACCTATAGTTTTAAAATAAATGAGGGTTATTATTAGCCAACCTTTAACTTTACTGTTTCCAAAATCCTTATTTGCACATGTGGTACCTTATGATTGGAAGTATTCTAATATAACGCCCATATTCAAAAAAAAAACTACAGGCCAATTACTTTAACTTGCATAACTGGAAAAGTTATGGATACAAATATCCTGGATACAAATAACATTCTGAGGGGTAGCCAACCTGGATTTAGGAGAAATTGATCCTGTTTAACTAATCTACTTGAGTTCTTTGAGGAAGCAAAAATAGAAATTAGTCACAAAATGTACTTAGATTTGCAGAAGGCCTTTGATGTTGTCCCCCTCAAACAGATCTTGCTTAAGATCAAAGCTGCAGGGATTTTAGGAACTGTAGCAACTTGGATTGAAAACTGGTTAACAGACAGGAAGCAGCAGGTAGTTATTAGAGGCACAATGTCACAGTGGGCCTGTGTTCATAGTGGGGTACCGCAGGGTTCAATTTTAGGACCACTATTGTTCCTATTTTACATTAATGATATTGAAACCAATACATACAGTAAACTAGTTAAATTTGCAGACAACACCAAGGTGGATTATGTAGCAAATACTGATCTAGCAGCGGAGAGGCTACAACGGGATCTTGATTTAATTAGCGACTGGGCTGAGCTGTTGATGTCCCACTTTCACCAGTGTGGGGAAGCAATTAAAAAGGCCAATAGGATGTTGGGTTGCATCTCTAGGTGTGTGGAGTTTAATTTAAATGAGGTGATGCTAAGATTATACAATTCCTTGGTAAGACCCCACCTAGAATATTGTTTTAATGTGAGAGGGGGATATAGGGCTGTCGAAGGAACAATCAGGTTCTCTTTGGTCCGTTCAGAAATATTTCTTAAAATATACAAAAAATTATGATATATTTCATAAGCATTGCTAGGTAATCGGGGGCGGCATGGTGGTGCAGTGGTTAGCACTCTGCCTCACACTCGGGTTCGAGTCTCTGCCTGGGTCACATGTGTGCAGAGTTTGCATGTTCTCCCCATGTCGTCGTGGGGTTTCCTCCAGGTACTCCGGTACTCCGGTTTCCCCCCACAGTCCAAAAACATGCTGAGGCTAATTGGACTTGCTAAATTGCCCATAGGAATGCATGTGTGAGTGCATGGTGTGTGAGTGTGCCCTGCAATGGGCTGGCCCCCCATCCTGGGTTGTTCCCTGCCTCGTGCCCATTGCTTCCGGGATAGGCTCCGAACCCCCCGCGACCCAGCAGGATAAGCGGTTTGGAAAATGGATGGATGGATAATAATAATAATAATAATAATAATAATACATTTTATTTATAAAGCCCTTTACATCCCGAGATCTCAAAGGGCTACAAGTTAAAATAAAAGAGACAAAATAAACAGTTTAAAAGTAAACAATTTTAAAACCTCTAAGTGGAGAAACCACTTTAACAAAAGGTTTTGTTAAAAAGAAATGTCTTTCGATGCTTTTTAATGCAGTCAGTGGGTTGTGGTGCCCTCAGGAAGTCAGGGAGGGCATTCCATAGGCGTGGAGCAGCAGCACAGAAAGCCCTATCTCCCATAGTCTTCAGATTGGTTCTTGGTTTGTGGAGGAGGTTTGCCTGCGTAGAACAGAGGGAACGTATTGCGCATTGTGGGTTGATAAGTTCTTTGAGGTGGGGGGGAGGCATGTCCATGGACGCATTGGTGTGTGAGAAGCAAAACCTTATACTCAATCCTGGCGGAGACGGGAAGCCAATGAAGTGAGTGGAGAATGGGAGTGATGTGCTCATGTTTTCGCACTTTCATCAGGATCCTCGCTGCAGAGTTTTTGCAGCTCTGCAGGCTCTGGCTGGGTATCCCAAAGAGAAGTGCATTACAGTAGTCCAGATAAAGGCATGGACCAGCTTTTCAGCATCAGATATGGAGAGAATGGGGCGGAGTTTGGAAATGTTCCGGAGATGGTAGAAGGAGGTCTTGCAGAGGTGGTTGATATGGGATTCAAAGGTGAGTTGGGGATCCATTTTTACGCCAAGATTTGTGACCGTTGATGAGGGAGAGATATTGGAGCCAGAGAAGATGATACTGGTTATGGGTGATGATTTTATCTGGTGAGGGGTGCCGACCAGAATGGCCTCGGTTTTGGAGCTGTTGAGTTGAAGGAAATTGTGATCCATCCAAACCTTTATCTCCTCCAGACAAATGGTGAGTTGAGATGGGGATGATGGGGATGATGAGAGTGGCGTTGCAGGTGTTGCATTTACATGCCACATGTGTATCGTCGGCGTAACAGTGGAAGGAAAGTCCATGACGGCTGATGACCTGAACGAGCGGAGAAAGGTAGAGAATGAAGAGCATGGGGCCAAGAACTGACCCCTGGGGAACGCCACAGGAGACTGTGTGTGGCTTTGAGGTGGAGTCACCCATAGCAAGGTACTCTATCCGGTTTGTGAGGTATGATTGGAACCAGCTGAGGGCAACCTCAGTGAGTCCAAAGGTGGAATGTAGCCGATTTAATAAGATGTCATGGTCAACCGTATAAAATGCAGCAGATATGTCCAGGAGAATAAGCAAGGAGGAAGAGCCAGCATCGGATGACATCAGGAGATCATTTGTGACTCTTACGAGTGCAGTTTCTGTACTGATTTGACCGGAAACCAGATTGGAATTTTTCATAGAGGTTGTTGAGTTTCAGGTGGTTATGCAGCTGGATGGCAATTACTTTCTCAATCACTTTGGATATGAAGGGGAGATTGGAGATGGGCCTATAATTGGAAAGGACTTCTGGGTCCAGGTTGTGTTTTTTGAGAAGTGGTCTTATAATGACTTTTTTTAAGACAGAGGGGATGTGACCAGTTCGAAGAGTTATTTATAACAGAGGTGATAAGGGGACTTAGGATAATGATATGGGTCTGCACCAGGGAAGTTGGGAAAGGGTCTAAGGCACAGGTGGAGGGTTTCATCTTCCTGATGATGTTTTGCACCTCTTCTGATGAAGCCAGAGAAGAGCAGTTTAGGCGCTGAGAAATAGCACATGTTGAGGAAATGGTTTGGATCTGGGGACCGGAAAGGGCAGAGCGAATGTGTGCAATCTTGGATGTGAAATAATCCATGAAACAGTTGCACTGCTCTGCTGTGGTGCCGGGGAGTGGAAGAAGGGGTTGTGATTCGAGAAGATGGTTAACAGTGGAGAAAAGCTGTTTGGAATTTCCCGCACTATTTCTGATGGCTCTTATGCACGGTGGGATGAATAAACTGTTGAGATTCATCAGCTGCTCGGCGGAGTAACTCAACATAGAGATGAAGGCAGTGGCATAGATGTAAAATGCACGGCAGAATGTTTCTTCGCCGCTTGGCTGTTTTGCCGAAAGTACAATATGGACTTTCGGCTATGCAGCGGCGATGGCGATGGCAATGAATGGCAGCAGGCATGCGCTTCTTAATGGCCGGACAAGCAGAATCCAGGCTGACTAAATTAGGACTCAAAAAAAAGTTATATACGCCACGGTAGCAGTGGCAGTGAAACAGAGCAATGGAGTCTCCAGGTGATGCTGCGCTAACAGCAACAGGTAGACGAACACAACTCAGGATGGATGATAGGTAATCCCACTAATTAATAAAATGAAAAAGTAGCCACAAGCCATCTACACTCAGATGTGCTATAATCACCCACCTTCACACATGGACCGGGGAGCCCCTTTCAGTCCTGGCAGGAGACCAACACGTGATTCCTGAGAAGTGCCGGGCGATGCGCGCTCTGTCCCACGGCTGATCTCCGGTCAGTGCTGAGCTCTCCCCCTTCCTTTATACTAAATCTGGAGCGGTACGAGTGCGGGCAGGGGGCGAGCTGGCCAGGGTCACCCCTCCCCTCAGGGACTGTGCTCTTTAGTCTCCAATTCCTGTCCAGGTGAGGCTGTTTGCGGTTGTGGTTACGAAGCATTTTGGGCAAGGCTTTCCCTTTTCCCCTGGGAGAGAAAAGATAAGCCTCCTTTTCCGCTGAGAAAGGCAAGATAGGTGTTCTAGCTCTTTCTGTGAGAAACAAGTTACATAAGTGATCAGTGAAGAAACACATTTGTGCAGTTCACCTGTGGCACATCAATAATGTGGGTGAATTGTGGTGGACGATGTAATTGAATCACGGGATGTTTAGTCCAAACACGATCAGAACCAATCCATACCTCAATCCCCTCATAGGTATGTCTGCTGGGTGGAGTTGGAGGTGCAGTATAATCCCGTTATAATGGAATATCGTCCATAACGGATGAGGTCTGCTGGCTGTGCACCTTTAAGAACATGCAGAAAAAGCATCAGATAAAGCGGACTCGCATATAATGGAGTGTGTGTGAGAGTGTCTGCGACAATATACGTGTGTGTGAGAGTGTCTGCGACAGGGTACGTGTGTGTGAAAGTGTCTGTGACAGGGTATGTGTGTGTGAGAGTGTCTGTGGCAGGGTACGCATGTGTGAGAGTGTCTGTGGCAGGGTACGTGTGTGTGAGAGTGTCTGTGGCAGAGTACGCATGTGTGAGAGTGTCTGTGACAGGGTACGCGTGTGTGAGAGTGTCTGCGGAAGGGTACGTGTGTGTGAGAGTGTCTGCGGCAGGGTACGCTTGTGTGAGAGTGACTGTGGCAGGATACGTGTGTGTGAGAGTGTCTGCGGAAGGGTACGTGTGTGTGAGAGTGTCTGCGGAAGGGTACGCGTGTGTGAGAGTGACTGTGGCAGGGTACGCGTGTGTGAGAGTGTCTGTGACAGGGTACGCGTGTGTGAGTGTCTGTGGAAGGGTACGCGTGTGTGAGAGTGACTGTGGCAGGGTACGCATGTGTGTGAGTGTCTGTGGAAGGGTACGTGTGTGTGAGAGTGTCTGCGGAAGGGTACGTGTGTGTGAGAGTGTCTGCGGAAGGGTACGCGTGTGTGAGAGTGACTGTGGCAGGGTACGCGTGTGTGAGAGTGTCTGTGACAGGGTACGCATGTGTGAGTGTCTGTGGAAGGGTACGCGTGTGTGAGAGTGACTGTGGCAGGGTACGCGTGTGTGAGAGTGTCTGTGGCAGGGTACGCGTGTGTGAGAGTGTCTGTGACAGGGTACGCGTGTGTGAGAGTGTCTGCGGAAGAGTACGTGTGTGAGAGTGTCTGCGGCAGGGTACGCATGTGTGAGAGTGTCTGCGACAGGGTACGCGTGTGTGAGAGTGTCTGCGACAGGGTACGCGTGTGTGAGAGTGTCTGTGACAGGGTACGCGTGTGTGAGAGTGTCTGTGACAGGGTACGCGTGTGTGAGAGTGTCTGCGGAAGGGTACGCGTGTGTGAGAGTGTCTGCGACAGGGTACGCGTGTGTGAGAGTGTCTGCGACAGGGTACGCGTGTGTGAGAGTGTCTGCGACAGGGTGCGCGTGTGTGAGAGTGTCTGCGGCAGGGTACGTGTGTGTGAGAGTGTCTGTGGCAGGGTACGCGTGTGTGAGAGTGTCTGTGGCAGGGTACGCGTGTGTGAGAGTGTCTGTGACAGGGTACGCGTGTGTGAGAGTGTCTGTGACAGGGTACGCGTGTGTGAGAGTGTCTGCGACAGGGTACGTGTGTGTGAGAATGTCTGCGACAGGGTACGTGTGTGTGAGAGTGTCTGCGACAGGGTACGTGTGTGAGAGTGTCTGCGGCAGGGTACGTGTGTGTGAGAGTGTCTGTGACAGGGTACGCGTGTGAGAGTGTCTGTGACAGGGTACGCGTGTGTGATTGTCTGTGGAAGGGTACGCGTGTGTGAGAGTGACTGTGGCAGGGTACGCGTGTGTGAGAGTGTCTGTGACAGGGTACGCGTGTGTGAGAGTGTCTGTGGCAGGGTACGCGTGTGTGAGAGTGTCTGTGACAGGGTACGCGTGTGTGAGAGTGTCTGCGGAAGGGTACGTGTGTGAGAGTGTCTGCGGCAGGGTACGTGTGTGTTAGAGTGTCTGCGGCAGGATACGTGTGTATGAGAGTGTCTGGGACAGGGTACGTGTGTGTGAGAGTGTCTGCGAAAGGGTACGTGTGTGTGAGAGTGTCTGCGACAGGGTACGTGTGTGTGAGAGTGTCTGCGACAGGGTACTTGTGTGTGAGAGTGTCTGCGACAGGGTACGCGTGTGTGAGAATGTCTGCTACAGGGTACGCGTGTGTGAGAGTGTCTGCGACAGGGTGCGCGTGTGTGAGAGTGTCTGCGGCAGGGTACGTGTGTGTGAGAATGTCTGCGACAGGGTACGTGTGTGTGAGAATGTCTGCGACAGGGTACGTGTGTGTGAGAGTGTCTGCGACAGGGTACGTGTGTGAGAGTGTCTGCGGCAGGGTACGTGTGTGAGAGTGTCTGCGGCAGGATACGTGTGTGTGAGAACGTCTGCGACAGGGTACGCGTGTGTGAGAGTGTCTGCGACAGGGTACGCGTGTGTGAGAGTGTCTGTGACAGGGTACGCGTGTGTGAGAGTGTCTGCGGAAGGGTACGCGTGTGTGAGAGTGTCTGCGACAGGGTACGCGTGTGTGAGAGTGTCTGCGACAGGGTACGCGTGTGTGAGAGTGTCTGCGGAAGGGTACGTGTGTGAGAGTGTCTGCGGCAGGGTACGCGTGTGTGAGAGTGTCTGCGACAGGGTACGCGTGTGTGAGAGTGTCTGCGACAGGGTACGCGTTTGTGAGAGTGTCTGCGACAGGGTGCGCGTGTGTGAGAGTGTCTGCGACAGGGTGCGCGTGTGTGAGAGTGTCTGCGGCAGGGTGCGTGTGTGTGAGAATGTCTGCGACAGGGTACGTGTGTGTGAGAATGTCTGCGACAGGGTACGTGTGTGTGAGAGTGTCTGCGGCAGGGTACGTGTGTGAGAGTGTCTGCGGCAGGGTACGTGTGTGTGAGAGTGTCTGTGACAGGGTACGCGTGTGAGAGTGTCTGTGACAGGGTACGCGTGTGTGAGAGTGTCTGTGACAGGGTACGCGTGTGTGAGAGTGTCTGTGACAGGGTACGCGTGTGTGAGAGTGTCTGCGGAAGGGTACGTGTGTGAGAGTGTCTGCGGCAGGGTACGTGTGTGTTAGAGTGTCTGCGGCAGGATACGTGTGTATGAGAGTGTCTGGGACAGGGTACGTGTGTGTGAGAGTGTCTGCGAAAGGGTACGCGTGTGTGAGAGTGTCTGCGACAGGGTACGCGTGTGTGAGAGTGTCTGCGACAGGGTACGCGTGTGTGAGAGTGTCTGCGACAGGGTACGCGTGTGTGAGAGTGTCTGCGACAGGGTGCGCGTGTGTGAGAGTGTCTGCGACAGGGTGCGCGTGTGTGAGAGTGTCTGCGACAGGGTACGTGTGTGAAAGTGTCTGCGGCAGGGTACGTGTGTGTGAGAGTGTCTGCGGCAGGGTACGTGTGTGTGAGATTGTCTGCGACAGGGTTCGTGTGTGTGAGAGTGTCTGCGGCAGGGTACGTGTGTGTGAGAATGTCTGCGGCAGGGTACGTGTGTGTGAGAGTGTCTGCGACAGGGTACGTGTGTGTGAGAGTGTCTGCGACAGGGTGCGTGTGTGTGAGAGTGTCTGCGACAGGGTACTTGTGTGTGAGAGTGTCTGCGACAGGGTACGCGTGTGTGAGAGTGTCTGCGACAGGGTACGCGTGTGTGAGAGTGTCTGCGACAGGGTGCGCGTGTGTGAGAGTGTCTGCGACAGGGTGCGCGTGTGTGAGAGTGTCTGCGACAGGGTACGTGTGTGAAAGTGTCTGCGGCAGGGTACGTGTGTGTGAGAGTGTCTGCGGCAGGGTACGTGTGTGTGAGATTGTCTGCGACAGGGTTCGTGTGTGTGAGAGTGTCTGCGGCAGGGTACGTGTGTGTGAGAATGTCTGCGGCAGGGTACGTGTGTGTGAGGGTGTCTGCGACAGGGTACGTGTGTGTGAGAGTATCTGCGACAGGGTGCGTGTGTGTGAGATTGTCTGGGACAGGGTACGTGTGTGTGAGAGTGTCTGCGGCAGGGTGCCTGTGTGTGAGATTGTCTGGGACAGGGTACGCGTGTGTGAGAGTGTCTGCGACAGGGTACGTGTGTGAGAGTGTCTGCGGCAGGGTACGCGTGTGTGAGAGTGTCTGCGACAGGGTACGCGTGTCTGAGAGTGTCTGCGGCAGGGTACGCGTGTGTGAGAGTGTCTGCGGCAGGGTACGCGTGTGTGAGAGTGTCTGCGGCAGGGTACGCGTGTGTGAGAGTGTCTGCGGCAGGGTACGTGTGTGTGAGAGTGTCTGCGGCTGGGTACGCGTGTGTGAGAGTGTCTGCGGCAGGGTACGCGTGTGTGAGAGTGTCTGTGACACCCCACCCCCAGTGTACTAGGTGACCTGCCCCACCCAGAGGTACATAGGAAAAGAACCACTCCCCCAAACTAGGGGCTAGTGGAAGTGGCAGGACTGGGGGGCGAGTAAAGTCAGTATTTAATGTGAGTCGTAGAGGGGAGAGGAAAAGAAAAGGAGAAAAACGCAGGAAAGGAAATAAATAAAGACAGGATTGTATTTATATATGATGGTTGTGGATGATAGGAGCTGTAACTGTCAAAAAGAAATTAGTAAATAAAAAATTATCACTGCTTCACTGCTCAAAAAAATTAAAGGAACACTTTGAAAACACATTAGATATCAATGGGGAAAAACACCGCTTATCCTATTGGGTCGCAGGGGGTCCGGAGCCAATCCCGGAAGCAATGGGCACGAGTCAGGGAACAACCCAGGATGGGGGACCAACCCATCGCAGGGCACACTCACACACCAGTCACTCACACATGCAATTTAGCAAAATGACAACATGGGGAGAACACGCAAACTCCACACACGTGTGACCCAGGCAGGGACTCGAACCCAGGTCCCAGAGGTGTGAGGCAACAGTGCTAACCACTGCACTACCATGCCGCCCCCAGCAAACATACAAACAACCAGAATTCCAGAAAAGTTCATTAAATTTGAATGAAATAACAAAACACTTTCAAATCACATGAGCCTACATTTTATTCACAACAGAACATAGATAATATAACAAATGTTCAAACTGGGAAATTGTACACCTTTATCCAGTTAATGAACTCATTTCAAATTTGATGCCTGCTACATGTCCCAAAAAAGTCGGTATAGGGACAACAAATGGCTGAAAAATCAAGAAAGTTTAAAAAAATTCAGCTGGGAGAACATCTAGCAACTAATTAACTTAAATGATATCAGGTCTGTAACCTGATTAGCATTAAAAGGGATGTCAGAGATGCAGAGTCTCTCAGAAGTAAAGATGGACAGAGGCTCTCCAATCTGTGTAAGAGTGAATAAAAAGATTACTTTAAACTACTTTAGGAATACTTTAAAAACAATGTTCCTCAACGTGAAATTGCAAAGGTTTTGCAAATCTCATCATCTATCAAAAAAATTGAGAGAAACTGGAGATATCTCTGTGCGTAAGGGACAAGGCCGAAGACCTGTATTGGATGCCCGTGGTCTTCGGGCCCTCAGACGACTCTGCGTCACTCATCGGCATGATTGTGTCAATGACATTACTAAATGGGCCCAGGAATACTTCCAAATAGCACAGTCGGTAAACACAATCCGCCGTGCCATCTGCAGATGCCAGCTAAAGCTCTATCATGCAAAAAGGAAGCCATATCTGAACATGGTCCAGAAGCGCCGTCGTGTCCTGTGGGCCAAGACTCATTTGAAATGGACTGTTTCAAAGTGGGAAAGTGTTCTGTGGTCAGACGAGCCCAAATGTGACATTCTTGTTGGTAATGAAGGGCACCGTGTCCTCCGGGCTAAAGAGGAGGGAGACCTTCCAGCGTGTTATCAGCGTTCAGTTCAGAAGCCAGCATCTCTGATGGTATGGGGATGCATAAGTGCATACGGTATGGGCAGCTTGCATGTTTTGGAAGGAACTCTGAATGCTGAAAGGTATATAAAGGTTTTAGAGCAACACATGCTCCCCTCCAGAGGACGTCTGTTTCAGGGAAGGCCTTGTGTATTTCAGCAGGACAATGCAAACATTACCACATACTGCAGATATTACAACAGCATGGCTTCGTGGCAGAAGAGTCCGGGTGCTGAATTGGCCTGTCTGCAGTCCAGATCTTTCACCTATAGTGAACATACAGTAATTACCTGTGACACCCATGGTGGACTATGAGCAGGTATACAGGCCCACAGAGCATGCAGATAATTATCTGTGACACCCACGGTGCACTGTGAGCAGGTATACAGGCCCACAGAGCATGCAGATAATTATCTGTGACAC
Source organism: Brienomyrus brachyistius (assembly GCF_023856365.1). NCBI lineage: Eukaryota > Metazoa > Chordata > Actinopteri > Osteoglossiformes > Mormyridae > Brienomyrus > Brienomyrus brachyistius. Next base: position 23,913 of record NW_026042312.1, on the reverse strand, counting down.
CCATTGTACACTGTGAGCAGGTATCAGTACTGACTACTTTTTATATTGAGTCACATGTTTTATGTGAATTACTTTGTACTGAACTGAAGGCCAGTATTTGTCACTATGAATTTGTTGTTGCAGACGTCCATCCAGAAATCAGAGCTGGGGGAAAAGATAAGGTCCTTATTCCAATTAATTTTTGGTACAAATATCAATGTGTCTGTCGCAGATGGTGGATTTTATATTCTAGAGGTTTATTTTTATTTTTAAGTTGCAGAATGTTGTCTCATCTGAAGAGGATTCAGTGTATTATGTGTGAGGTCCATTTTGGTTTTGATGCTGGATTCAGTTAGTAAATATTAGAAAAATTGTATATTCTCAACTCGTATTTATGGATTAAGTCTTCGAATGTCATGAAATGACTGTTACTGAAAAGGAGGTGGAGATGTGTAATCCCTTTCTGTTCCCGTGAGTGATAGTGAATAGTGATATTGTGAAGTAGGAAGTCCAGATTATTCCCGATTGGCGTGTATTTACAGGGTCTGAGAGTACAGTTAGTGATTTTAATGGCTTTCCTCTGTGCTGTCAGTGCTGTGGAAATGGCAGCACTGTGTTGTTAAAGCAGTTTTGTTTCTTTAATGACATTTTGAGTAAGTCTGCATGTCTGAGATTTTTACAGTACAGCTGCTCCTGCTGTAACCATGAGCTGCTGTTACTGCTGTAGTGTGACCATTTAGTTAAGTCTTGCAGTTGATTTGCTAAGTAATAATTAAGAAAAATGAGCTTGTAATCCACCTTGAGATTTTTTTTTCTGTAATGTGGAATGTTTGATGTTGCGCTTTTGTTTTTCCAGCAAAAATGTGACATTAAGGAGTTAAGAGTTTGAAAGAATTTTTCTGAAATTATTCTGGACGAGTAATTTTATTTTTATTGATTCAAGTGGGAGACTCATCTATTGTTTTGAATAAGGAGGTGTAGTTGAGGGAAACCAAGTCTGACAGCCTGTAGGAGATGTAGATACCCAAGTACCGGATATTTCCAGTGTGAAATGGACCATCCTGATCAGCTGATTCCCAGGCATCTTCAGACAGTGAGAATATTATTGGTTTTTTTCCAGTTTATTGTGTACTTTGATATATTTTGAAAAGGTATTAATAAAATTAAAATTTCATATATTGAGGGTTTCGTAAAAACAGCAAGATATCATCTGCAGAGAGATTAATTTTGTGTTGACTTAATAGTATGAATTCCATTTATTTCACTGTTCTGTTGTATTGCTGCCACAATTGTTTCTATGAAGATGGCAAACAGTGAAGGAGAGAGTGGACATGCAGGCCGTCTTCCCCGTCGGAGTGTGAATGCAGGTGATGTGATCCCATCTGTGACACTGCAGCTTTGGCTGAGATGTACAGTATTTTAACCCAGTGGGTGAACGACTCTCCGAAGCCAAATCTATGCAATGTATTAAAGAGGAATGTCCACCTGACTGTCAGATGCCGTTTCTGCATCTAATGATGTAATCATGGTTTTAGTATGGGTATGCTGAGCAGTATTGACTAAATTAAATAATCTATGGATGTTGTCCGAGGCATGTCTTGTCTTGATGAAATCTGTCTGATCAGGATGGATTATAGTAGGAATGACTGTCTGTAACTGATTGGCAAGAGCTTTTGTAATGATTTTCAAGTCTGTATTCATTTGTGAGAGTGGCGGGTAAATGGAGGATTGTGTTGGGTCTTCATCAGGTCTCAATAACACTGTAATGGCCGCTGCGCTCATGTTTGATGGGATTTGTGATGCATGTTTAATTTATCTTACCAGTCTATTGAAGAGTGGAGATAATATGTCCCAAAAATGTGTATAGATTTCTGCAGGGTAACCATCCGGTCTGGCGATTGGTTGTTAGGCATTTGGTTGAGGACCTTATGGAGATCTTCTGATGTTAATGGGGCATCAAGCAGAGGTGGAGATTTCAGGTGTAGGGAGTACAAATCCAGACCAAGATTTTGTTTCAACAAACCAGTTGAGTCTCTGTGACTGTGACTCTTTATATTCATCTGGTTGGTTGAAACAAAATCTTGGTCTGGATTTGTACTCTCTGGACCTGAAATCTCCACCTCTGACATCAAGGGCATCTGCTGTTTCATTGGTTAATATGGGCAAGTCTAGATTATTTTTAAATGATTCTATATCAACTGGATCTGGTTCTTGTTCTGAGAAGTATAAGTTCTTATAAAATGTTCAAAAGATGTTAATTTTACGTGATTATTGAAATATTTATTAGAGGAGTCACTTTTGCTTAAAAGTAATGATTGTATTGGTGAGGTGATCTTATTTATTAGGGAGTTTTTGTCTGTCTCTCTGCAGGCTGTCAGGCTGTAGAGTCACAGAAGAAGGCTGTTCTTCCCTGGCTTCAGCTCTGGCGTCAAACCCCTCACACCTGAGAGAGCTGGACCTGAGCTACAATCACCCAGGAGACTCAGGAGTGAAGCTGCTCTCTGCTGTACTGGAGGATCCCAGCCGTAAACTGGAGAAGCTGAAGTGAGTACAGAGTGTGTGTCTGACACGCTACAGATACTTATGCATGTATGTGAAGAAGAGGCACCAATAAATAAATGGATACAGCAGTAGTACTATGTCATTCTGCTTCTCCTATAGTGTGGATCACGGTGGAGAGTGCAGGACCAGACCAGGCTTACAGAAATGTAAGTGTCTTTGCATGTTTTTATTAATAATACCATTAATACTATGTTATGGTTGTATTCACACAGTTGTTGTGATGAGTGTGGCTTTTTGCACTGTGTGTAGATGGATTTCCATGTTTGTGTTTAGGTGAGTTTCATGTCATTTTAGACAACATCCAAACGCGAAACAAAAAATCAGAATCATCACCAAAAACATTATCAATTCATTTAATCGTTTTTAAAAATATTTTTTACAAATGCTTTGTAGTTGCTTGTATTATCTTGGTGTTTGTGTGGGAGTGTAGGATGGTTACATATATTATGAATTAGTTATACATCTTTAATTTCACAAAAAAAGAATCCTTTGCATTTGTTCTTTTTGCGGATGCCGTGAGTGTATGTGTTTTCTGTGTGAGATTCGTTAGTATTGTCCTAAGGAGGCACCTGTAGGCAGTGAGACCGAACTCTCTCCTCAAGTGCAAAATGTGAATTTGCATTTTTACAGGGTGGTTCTGGAACATTCATTAATATTCATGAGAGAATATTACTGATTGGTCACTGAATCCCTTAAACCAGGGGAGCCCAAATCCAGTCCTGGAGGGTCAGAGTCCTGCACATTTTTGGGTTTCCCCTCATTTAACACACCTGATTCATCTCCTTGTGCTAATAACCACACAGCTCTTGAGCTGAATCATTTATGGTGGAACAGGGAAAGAACTTTGCTACACAGGGCACCGGCCCCCCAGGACTGGATTTGGACACCCCTGCTTTAGGTAGAAGAAACAGGCAGCACAAGTCGATGTAGATCCGCGGTGCTAAAAGAAATTTGCGCCCGGGACACACTGGATGTGCGGCGGAAAATATCAAATTTCATTTCGACGCTCATGTTAACAGATTAGAGCGGCCGCGTGCGCGAGATGCGGGGCTCACGCCTCGCGGCAGCGGCGCAGCATCTACAGTCACGCGCGCGGTAAGCGGTTCTCTATGGAAGCGTATTGCATTCATCTGCTTAAAATTAATTCTGTTTTTCCGAATTAATGAGATAATAATCCAGTTTTTCAGTGCAATTTTTTTCTGAATTAATGAGAACCTTCCTGCTTTTTATGATGCACGATCTGTGCCGGAATAATCGTTTATATCAGAATCCAGGTCCAAATGTTTATTAAATATCACTTTAAACATGTAATAATATTACTTAAATATTCTGTTATTGATGGCCATTTTCGAGCCGCATGCGCCGAAATGGCTGTGTAGCAGTCAAAGGTTTTCCAACCTTCTGGCACATGTCACATTCCAAGACCTTTAAGAAATCAAGTCTTAATATATTGATACAGCATCCACAATTATATAAGACAAAACAAATGAAAACTCATACCCAGCGGTCAATATCAATGGTCATGCCAAGCCAATAAAATCTAGAGGACATTGCATTGCGCGTTTTCAGGATGCCTGAATGCCCCCCCATTGGAGAAGAGTGAAATTCTTTGAAGAGCTTTCTTGCATCTTCTTTCGTCTTAATGACTTTTCTTCTGCCATAGAAGAGCTCTCCTTCTGCAATTAACATTAATTCAGAAACTAACATCATTATTGAGCTATTTCACCAAGACACCAGCTACATTTGAATCTATTGCAGATACTCACCCTTCAATGTGAATTTGGAAGCATACCTCCTAAGGTTTAGTTTCTGGGATTTATTGTATCCACATGGGTATGTACCCAGAGACAGAAAGTTAAATAGTTCTGCCCACCTTTCCTCCATAGCTAAGAGATGAGAAATAAAAGTTACACACACAAATAACGAATTTTATTATTACTATATATACACATACATACACACACACACACTTGAAAAATTTAACACAATAGTACCAAGATAGTATTCATTTTCTAACTGTGCATTGAGTATTAGGTGGCTACCATTTCGTCACTATTTCATATTTACACTAAAAGGTAAATTGCTTTATTATTCATACGGTAAACCTTTTCACCAGGGTAATGGCGCAGAAATTAGTTAGGAGTTCATTCGCACTTATTGTTACTAACGTTTGTGTAAAGTTAATAAATGCTGACCGAAATTATTGAAAAACTACTCTGTGGACATTCAATGTTATTAGAAGAGCTGTTCGTTTTTATTAGCATTATCATACATTTAATCAAAAGGTAGCTGATCGCATATGTCATCACGTGCGTAAGCATTTACGTATGAACCACACTGTGCACTGAATAGCGCTGCACACATATGATAACCACAAGATATTCAAGTTTACAAAAAAAGATGTAAACGTAGGTGTTTAAATTTGGGAGCCTAAACCAGTTTCGGTCTGCGGATCCGTGGGCTGTCAGGGAATTGTTGGTTGGATCGCAATAAAGCTTTTCCACTATAATTTTCTTCACTAAGTTTTTATTTCACTCAACCTTAAGGCTCATTCACAACAGTTTAGCAGAAATTCAAATGTTTCGGTCAAATTAAGCAAAAAAAAACGGTTTAAACTCACCTTTTTAAACCGAAGTCTCAGCACCAAGGTAGCACGGATTCATGGGCGTGGAAACAGAGTGCAAACTTGTGGGACTGCGCATGCGCAGATCCGCTAAGTAGCACAATTCAATGGGTAGCATGTTTTGACAGAACACCGGAATTAGCGGTTAGAAGGAAAGACACTGACTTTAGTATTGATCTCTGGTGCCGTTTTGTGGTAAATATGCTTGTGATGAATATGTCTAATGAATGTCGCTGCTTTGTCATTTTTTAATTAAATTAATTAAGCTGTTAGTTTAGCTCGCGCCCCATTTTGGCGGCTCTTCCCGCCGCCGTTTGCGCGCCCTCCTTATGTTTCATAAACTTCAGTTCCCGCTTCGTTAGGGGAAGCTGTGCTGTTTTTATATCGTACAGAAACATAAAGTACAGGCTGCCTGATGGGATTAATGGCTCTTCCTCCTGCCTACAGACTCCTGCCAGCTGACGCTGGACCCCAACACAGCACATAGACGCCTGTCTCTGTCAGGGGGGAAGAGGAAGGTGACATGGGGGGCAAAGCAGCCATATCCTGATCATCCAGAGAGATTTGACAGCCGCCCCAAGTTCTGTGCAGAGAGAGTCTGACTGGCCGCTGTTACTGGGAGACTGAGTGGGATGGAGATGCAGCCTGGATAGGAGTGACTTATAAAGGGATCGAGAGGAAAGGAGAGAGGGACTGTGGGCTTGGATACAATGACAAGTCATGGAGTCTGTACTGTTATACTGACAGTTACTCTGTCTGGCACAATAATAAAGAGACTCTCATACCCACAGAGCCCTCGGGCTCCCGCAGAGTAGGAGTGTATCTGGACTGGGGGGCTGGTGCTCTGTCCTTCTACAGAGTCTCCTCTGATGGACTGACCCCCCTGCACAGATTCACCTCCTCATTCACTGAGTCCCTCTATCCAGGGTTTTTGGTTTTTATAAACTCCTCAGTGTCACTGTGACGTGTTGCTGGTTCTCCTGCAAAAAGGTAAAATCTCTGCTTTTTAACCTTTATAATCCTTTTTACTCTGAAATGTACAGAACTGTGCAAATGTCTTAGGCAGGCAAAGAAAATGATGTTTAGATTATCCTCCTGTTGGTGTAAAACTATGATATGATGCCTGTCACAGTGTGTCAGCTTCGCCATTTCAGAACCTCTGCTAAAATCATCCCAGTATTTGCAGCGACCGTCCAGTGCAGCCATGTATTTTTTGACTTGGCCACTAGCAGACCTCATACAGCTAGTCAATCTCTCACTGACATTTTAAACTGATATATTTAATTATTTAATTGAGCTGTTGGTGAAATTTAACAAAATCGTGGAACGGCTGAGGTGCCCCTGAGGAGAAGTTTGGGAACTGAACTGGTGTTCATCTAGCCATCCAACTAGATATCAGTAACTTTTTAGAAAACAGAAGAAATTATTACTAGTTTTTATTGTGTTACTCTGAATTTGCACACGTTCTAATGTTAAATTGTGAATTTTGTTCTAAGCCAAAGTACACTTGCTACCCAGATAAACAGCTTTAAACATTTCTTTGGACGGCCTAAGACTTTTGTATGTTTGACAAAAAATAAATGACTGTGTTCAGTGAGCTGAATAACATGAAAAATATAGTTTTAATAGTTTATCTCTCTGACTAAAATGTAATTAAATGTAATCCTGATTGGGGGGGGTATCCCCTTCTCCTGTATATGTACATTTTATATATTATATATTTATGTCCATTTACAGTATTCCCTCCCTGTACAGTGACAATAAAGGCTTTCTGTTCTGTCCTATTAATGTCCTGCTTCAGCGTCACCCAAAGCATAACTGAGTAACATAATGAAACCACAGTCTGCTGTATTAAGTTAAATTCACTGTATTACTGCAGCTGAACATAACTGACACAATGACACTCAATCAATGTGTATAATAATCATTTAACTAGAGACATAAGACCGAAAAAAAAATGGAAAATATAATTATGTCCTGTTACTATCCTGCTTCAGTGGATTAAAGTAAATAAAATTATTATTAATATATTTCGATAAATAATGAAATTTGTTTTGTTAAATAATTAACACCCCCCACCCCCCAGTAATAAGTCTGGTTGCTCCCCCGTTGGACAATACAGGCGGGTGCCCAGGCAGCCTTGCCACCCCCAACCCCATGGTAAAAGGTCTGGTTACTCCCCCGTCGGACAGAATAGGCAGATGCCCAGACACCCTTGCCACCCCCACCCCACTGTAAAAGGTTTGGTTATGCCCCTGTCAGACAGAACGGGCAGGTGCCCAGGCAGCCTTGCCACCCCCACCCCATTGAAAAGGTCTGGTTGTGCCCCCGTCAGACAGAACGGGCAATCACCCAGGCAGCCTTGCCACCCCCACCCCACTGTAAAAGGTCCGGTTACTCCCTCGTCGGACAGAATAGGCAGGTGCCCAGACACCCTTGCCACCCCCACCCCACTGTAAAAGGTTTGGTTATGCCCCCGTCAGACAGAATGGGCAGGTGCCCAGGCAGCCTTGCCACCCCCACCTCACTGTAAAAGGTCTGGTTTTTCCCCCATCAGACAGAACAGGCAGGTGCCCAGGCAGCCTTGCCACCCCCACCCCACTGTGAAAGGTCTGGTTATGCCCCCGTCAGACAGAACGGGCAGGTGCCCAGGGTCCCTTACCCCCCCCCCCCCCCCCCCACCACACTGTAAAAGACCTGGTTTCCCCCCCGTCTGACAGAATGGGCAGGTGCTCAGGCAACATTTCCACCCCCACCCCACTGAAAAGGTCTGGTTATGCCCCCATCAGACAGAACGGGCAGGTGCCCAGGCAGCCTTGCCACCCCCACCCCACTGCAAAAGGTCTGGTTTTGCCCCCGTCAGACAGAACGGGCAGGTGCCCAGGCAGCCTTGCCACCCCCACCCCACTGTGAAAGGTCTGGTTATGCCCCCGTCAGACAGAACGGGCAGGTGCCCAGGCAGCCTTGCCACCCCCACCCCATTGAAAAGGTCTGGTTGTGCCCCCGTCAGACAGAACGGGCAATCACCCAGGCAGCCTTGCCACCCCCACCCCACTGTAAAAGGTCCGGTTACTCCCTCGTCGGACAGAATAGGCAGGTGCCCAGACACCCTTGCCACCCCCACCCCACTGTAAAAGGTTTGGTTATGCCCCCGTCAGACAGAATGGGCAGGTGCCCAGGCAGCCTTGCCACCCCCACCTCACTGTAAAAGGTCTGGTTTTTCCCCCATCAGACAGAACAGGCAGGTGCCCAGGCAGCCTTGCCACCCCCACCCCACTGTGAAAGGTCTGGTTATGCCCCCGTCAGACAGAACGGGCAGGTGCCCAGGGTCCCTTACCCCCCCCCCCCCCCACCACACTGTAAAAGACCTGGTTTCCCCCCCGTCTGACAGAATGGGCAGGTGCTCAGGCAACATTTCCACCCCCACCCCACTGAAAAGGTCTGGTTATGCCCCCATCAGACAGAACGGGCAGGTGCCCAGGCAGCCTTGCCACCCCCACCCCACTGCAAAAGGTCTGGTTTTGCCCCCGTCAGACAGAACGGGCAGGTGCCCAGGCAGCCTTGCCACCCCCACCCCACTGTGAAAGGTCTGGTTATGCCCCCGTCAGACAGAACGGGCAGGTGCCCAGGGTCCCTTACCCCCCCCCCCCCCACCACACTGTAAAAGACCTGGTTTCCCCCCCGTCTGACAGAATGGGCAGGTGCTCAGGCAACATTTCCACCCCCACCCCACTGAAAAGGTCTGGTTATGCCCCCATCAGACAGAACGGGCAGGTGCCCAGGCAGCCTTGCCACCCCCACCCCACTGCAAAAGGTCTGGTTTTGCCCCCGTCAGACAGAACGGGCAGGTGCCCAGGCAGCCTTGCCACCCCCACCCCACTGCAAAAGGTCTGGTTTTGCCCCCGTCAGACAGAACGGGCAGGTGCCCAGGCAGCCTTGCCACCCCCACCCCACTGCAAAAGGTCTGGTTTTGCCCCCGTCAGACAGAACGGGCAGGTGCCCAGGCAGCCTTGCCACCCCCACCCCACTGTGAAAGGTCTGGTTATGCCCCCGTCAGACAGAACGGGCATGTGCCCAGGCAGCCTTGCCACCCCCACCTCACTGTAAAAGGTCTGGTTATGCCCCCGTTAGACAGAATGGGCAGGTGCCCAGGCAGCCTTGCCACCCCCACCTCACTGTAAAAGGTCTGGTTATGCCCCCGTTAGACAGAATGGGCAGGTGCCCAGGCAGCCTTGCCACCCCCACCTCACTGTAAAAGGTCTGGTTATGCCCCCGTTAGACAGAATGGGCAGGTGCCCAGGCAGCCTTGCCACCCCCACCTCACTGTAAAAGGTCTGGTTATGCCCCCGTTAGACAGAACGGGCAGGTGCCCAGGCACCCTTGCCACCCCCACCCCACTGTAAAAGGTCTGGCTATGCCCCCTTCTGACAGAACGGGCAGGTGCCCAGGCAGCCTTGCCACCCCCAGCCCACTGTAAAAGGTCTGGATGCTCCTCCGTCAGACAGAGGGGGCATGTGCCCATGCACCCTTACTCCTCTGCCCGCACTTATCTGTCTGACTCAGATAAATTGATACATAGATGGATACTGAACCCCTCCCACGCCCAGCTGGCAAAAGCCACTAAATTTATCTGCATGCATTTATCTCATTAATAAACGTGTAAGAATATACACAGACATCCATTGACAATCCACCATTGGATTCATCCACCTATTGCACATTCTATAAAGTGACTGTAGTCAGTTATAATGTCTCTCTATCAAGCTGCTGCCATATTTCTTACATCCACTGGACACGTCAATTCACAGAAAAGCGATCATTCCGGAAACAATGTGTACTTTTTACGGCCGCCACTAGGTGGAGACAAAACACAGATAACTAAATAAAATAGGATCAGAATTAAATTATAAGAAAGCGGATCTATGCGCGATATAAAATACCATGATTACTCCATTTTAACGGAAAACTTCTTTTTATTCAAGTTTGTCATTCGCAGTCATTTGCGTTCTTTCATAATAAAAACAATTTTATTAGCCATAAATTATCAATGTATTTTGCAGGAAAAGACATCGCGCCGCTGAAATTCAGCACTTTTCCCGTTTTAGATGAACGTGATGTTGCCGTTTCCTGCCAGCGACCTTTAAAAATCCACGACAGCAGCGGTTAGATGCAGCGTGTGCAGCGGCCATATTTACGGACAAAATCAAGCTGCTGACTAAGACTCCATGCAATGAATTAGCATCCTGTGAGTATCAAGTGTTGCACGCCATACATTAGCAATGGGCATCAGATTACTGTATTCAACAGGGTGAGTGGTTATTCAGGAAGGACGAGTGTATTATTATAAAACAGACTGATAAATCAGTTTGTTTAAGCAGCTATTACTGTATGTCTCGTTCAATAATCCAACATACTTTCCCAGCTGGCAGCTTTCAAAGAGGACTTACTCATTGTTCCTGCAAAACTCGACATTTATGAAGGCCTCTATACCTTAACAAGCTTACGATTAAATGCAGCACGGCCCTTGATGTCCTGTCTGGATGTCTGGAGGTGATTTTCTGTCCTGAGTTAGATGAAATGCATGAATCCATTTCCAAAAGCTGTTTATCTGGGTCCCCGCGATGGGGCCCCCTTGGATATCGTGCCAGTATCTCACAGGCCTGGACACCGATTCACTCAGGCATTTCTGAGTCGCATCTTTATTTAGCCTGATCTTTATTTTTTGTCTGGCAAATTTAACACAAACCAGTGTGTGGTCTGAATGACACACTAATGAAAGCTAATTCAGTGGCAGGAAAAGGTTTCCCACTTATTTACATATATTTCAGAGGTTCACAGGGCTGCCAGCTTTGGTCTCCTGGCTGCTGTGACATTTTCAATTCGAGACAAATCTGCACATGCATTTACATTTATGCAACAGTTTTATTGCCTTGTAAATAGTCTATAGGGTTTGCAAGCTACCCAAACGCCTTTGATGTAACTAAATATAAATTTATAATAGAATAATATAGAATTGCCTATCCCAGGAACAACAGGCGCAGGCGGGAACCAACCCTGAGGGGAACCAACCCTGGGCGGGAACCAACCTTGGGCGGGAACCAACCCTGGGCGGGAACCAAAACACCACAGGGCGCACACACTCACACAGCCACACTCACACAAGTACAGGGCAAGTTTAGAGACGCCGATCAGCCAACCCTGCACGCCTTTGGACTATGGGAGGAGACCGGAGCAGCACTGAAACACCTCACTCCAAATGGGCTTCAGTGCAGGTAATATATTAAGGCAGTGTTATGGCGGGGCGTCTGTGATGGGGGGGTGAGAGGTGGTGTTCAGGCTTAATCCAAAGTAGAATAGTGGGTCTCATTAGGAACAGTGACTACCTGCCCTATACAGAGAAGCTGAAGAGACTGGTGGGATGGTGCAGTGACAACAGCCTGATCCTGAATGTGGAGAAGACCAAGGAGATGATCATGGACTTCAGGAGGAAACAGCCCAGTCATTCATCACTCGTCACTGACAACAGTGCTGTGGAGGTGGTCAGCAGCGTCAGATTCCTGGGGGTGCAGATAACTGACAGTCTGGACTGGTCACCAAACACAACATCATCGGTTAAACGGGCTCAGCAGCGTTTGCACTTCCTGCGCCGGATGAAGAGAGCTTTCCTCTCCCATCCTCAGCACCTTCTACCGAGGCACCATAGAGAGCGTGCTGACCAGCTGTATCTCCATCTGGTTTGGCAGCTCGAAAGCTTCAGACAGGAAATGGCTGCAGAGAGTGGTGAGGCCTGCAGAGAGGATCATCGGGACTTCTCTTCCATCCATCCAGGACATTGCACACAAACACTGTCTCAGCAGAGCCTGTGACATCATCAGAGACTCCGCCCACCCCCACCACGGACTGTTCGCCATGCTGCCCTCTGGGAAGAGGCTTTGCTGCATCAGGACCAGGACAGTCAGACTCTGTAATAGTTTCATTCCTCAAGCCATTAGACTCCTGAACTCTCAATACCTCATGGCAGCCCCCCCCCCCCCCACACTCCGCCTCTCTCCATCCATCCACACGTCACTTTCAAGAATTGCTTTTTTTTTTAATTGTCTACTGCAATATGTCTGAAACGGTGATCTACACTGCTGTTTGCTGCTATAGTGCTGTTAATATATTTTTATGCGTATTCTATGTTAATTCCGCTTTATATTTTTTTTTAATACACTCTGCTGGGCCGTCAATTGAACGTAATTTTGCTCTGATGTGCACTAACCCGTGTATGTTCTGAATGACAATGAAGCAGCTATTCTATTCTATTCTATTCTATTCTATTCTATGTCTGGATAAGTTTGGGCTGGAATACAGAGAGAAGCTGGTGGCCAAAGCAGTGACGGGTCATGAGTGGCAGATGCTCTGGGGTCCAAACAGGAGTTAGAGAGTGTGGTAGAAAAATTTTAAATATAACACTTAGAATAAAAGTCGGACCTCTCAGTTTGGTGAGGTAAAAGAAATCTCTTTTATTCCAGCAATTCAGCAAAGCCTCCCATCACACTCTGGCACTTGGTACCAAATCACCCGGAGCTCACAGAGCAACCAGCTAATAAACCGTAACTCCCAATTCCCAATAAGGGTGTCTAAATCCTGATTGGTCACAAAACACCAACAAACTGAGCTCAAACATATAACAAACACAATTCTCCGGCTCTATTGGTTCACCTTGGCAACAAGGTAAAATCCACCCGTTTTGCCAAAATTTTACCAGTTAGATGCAGCGTGTGCAGCGACCGTATTTACGGACAAAATCAAGCTGCTGACTAAGACTTAGTTTGTGGTTAATTAATACATAAGTAACAGCATAATACTACATTATTTGTGCTTATAAAGTGTTACCGATGAGAGAACACTTTGAAAATCAGTAAATAACATTTTCTCTTGCCTTGACTGTAAATCAGACCTAGACGTGTTTACCAGAATATGTCTCGACTGCTAGACTCTACTTGAGATATGAATATAGATATTGATTACATGATATTGAATCACTGTAAATACTCGGTTGTCCTTTGATTAATGATTAACGTATTGACGTATTGTCATTGAATCACTGCAAGTACATGGTTAACATATGATTAATATGATTAACATAATTACTTATACATTTGCACTACCGCATAGCTTGCTATATATTGTCTGCCACAACTATTCTATAAAGCTATAACTCGCTGTGCACCAGTAGGGGCAGCTTCGAATCTCTTCCTGCAGGTGGTTTCTCCCCCCTTTGTTCCACTGTCTGCCTCTCCAAGGCCCGAGCTTTCCTCAGGGTCTGCGGAACTTACTGCAGGCAGCTATCACGAAGCGAGGTCACACAGTATTCAAAACAATCTCTTCTTGCCTAAGGCCTAAGACATAACAGACCCAATATGCCTCCCTCCCAGGTTACCAATGTCCAGTTTTACTTCCACACCTGTCTCAAGGTTAGGAAAAATAAAAATTTGACAGTGCGTGAAAACAATGAAACTATTACAAATACCTGTCCCACCATGTACTGTAATTCAATAGTATAGATGTAATAAATTATTATAGAGCCCAGCCTCTCAGTGACGAGATAACCATCAATTCATAGCAGTACTATCGAGAGCCAAGTTCATTTTGCCTTCTTTTCCCTCAAACATTGAAGAGCTCGGCAAAGCTTCAGTTAAAAGTCTTAGAAATTATCTTCTTGGTCCACAGCCTCTTCGTGAACTTGTGTGACAAGAGAAATTGTGTGACATGGATCATATGTTTTGCGATTAAAACCTCTGATGGCTCCATTCATGACTGAAGATCAGTTAATGTTAAACCTGCATTTCTTCAGATGGTTTATGTTGGTTGCAAGATCTTGCAAAATATCTCTTGCTGGCAGAGAACTTTGTGTTGTTCTTCAGGATCAAACAAAACACAGGTAGTTTAGCATGTGGCATTATGTGTTGTTAATGGTACAGATAATTGCACAGACAATGGCACAGAACTTCAGCACACAATTATATTTATTATATTATAAAGAGATTGTGACATATATACAATAAGCAGAATAAATTATCAAACTTCTGTAAGCTGTGTTGCTAAGCTGTCATCTGTTATCCATTTAACCCCCTCCTCTCAGTTTAAACATTTTATTGTTATTAGATTGTTATTTATTGTTATTAGAGTCATTGCACATTCCATGGATGAAGAAACGTGACAGCCAGCACCACCATTAAATATCTCAATATTGTACTAACCTTACGCTCTGGATGCTTGCCAGTGCGGTGTGATTCAGTTCCTCGTCATCAGAAGACACATCAGACAGTGCAGCCACTACTGAAAGGTAGTCATCATAGTTTGCTGGTTGATGAATCGTTGTGGTAGTTGAGGTAGAGGGTAGTACAGAACATGTACTTGGATAAAAGTGCTTTGGAAGGGTGAGTTTGAGTTATTTTGACAGATTAAGACAGTGGTTTTCAACCTGTGGGCCGCGACGGTATTGCAGGGGGGCCGCCAATTATTATTAATAGAAATTGTAATATTGTTAATATAATAAAAAATGTCTAGTCAAAATCAAATAAATCATAATTTGATATATAATTAAATAATGAGAAATTAAATAATAAACTGTTACTATGCGTTCACTATTCGAGCTCGCTGATTGGTTTAATAACAACCCGCCAACTTAGACTATCTAAAATAGTTTTGATTCATACATGCTGAAGCAGATTTAAAAATGGATAAATGGTTGACAAACAGGATCGCTGAAAAGAAAAAATACAGACGTTTCTTCAGCAACAAGTAAGCCTGACACTGAAAAGCCTCAAAATAAACCTAAACGAAGAAAATATAGTAGCGACTACCTAGCGCTGGGTTTCACATATGTTGGAGCAGAGAACGAGCAGCTACCGCTCTGTGTTGTGTGCTCAGAAATACTGTCAAATGAAGCTTTAAAACCAATCAAACTACGACGGCACTTGGAAACAAAGCATAGTGAATATGCATCCAAGCCTATAGAATTTTTTGAGAACAAACTTAAAGAGTACCAAAGCAGGAAAAAAACTCTTGAAACAGCGTTCTCTGGCAACGACAACAGTAAAGCAGTGGAGGCATCTTATCGTGTTGCAAAGCTCATTGCAAAGGCTGGAAAACCGCACACAATTGGTGAAACTTTACCTGCTGCGAAAGAAATGGTTGGCGTGATGTGTGGAGAAAAGGCCCGCAAGCAGTTAAATTCGATTTCACTTTCAGATAATACAGTCGAGAGAAGAATCAATGAAATGGCAGATGATATAACTCAGAAGTTGGTCAAAAACATTCGAGAGAGTCCCTTTTATGCCCTACAGTTGGATGAATCGACCGATATAGCAAACCTTTCCAACCTCCTTGCCTTTGTACGGTATGTACATAATGGAGAATTACAAGAAGATTTCCTTTTCTGTAAGCCGCTGCCGGCGCAATCAACTGCCCAAGCCATATTTGATATTTTGAATGCGTTCATTGTTTCAAATGGAATGGACTGGTCTAAATGCGTGGGTCTGAGCACAGATGGAGCAAGAGCCATGGTGGGACATCGCAACGGAGTCGTTGCGCGCGTAAAAACAGCTGCGCCGCTCATGAGCTCTGTCCACTGCAGTTTACATCGGGAGGCGCTAGCTACCAAAAAGATGCCCACAGATCTCAGATGCGTCTTGGATGAGGCTGTTAAAATCGTCAATTTCATAAAGACTAGGCCCCTTCAGTCACGTCTGTTTCGACTACTCTGTGAAGAAATGGGAAGTAACCATGTTCAGCTTCTGTTACACACTGAGGTACGATGGCTTTCACGAGGCAGGGTGCTTACTCGTCTATTTGAATTACGCAACGAAGCACGGATTTTTTTATCTGACTCAAATTTTCCCCTTTCAGACCGCCTCAGTGATTTCGAGTGGCTTGCAAAATTGTCCTACCTTTCTGATATTTTCAATCACCTAAATGGTGTGAACTTGACTCTTCAGGGCAAATCAGTGACAGTGTTTCAAGTCCAAAATAAAATCGAAGCCACAATAAAGAAACTGGACATTTGGGCCGGACGAATTCGCAAATCAAACTCTGAATCGTTTGAAAATTTGTCACATCTTTTGACAGAAGAAGCCATGAGCCTACCCACCTTGGTTAAAAAGCTGATTGAGGAGCATCTCCAAGGACTGAAGAGCCAGTTGCGTGACTACTTTCCATCTCCAGATGCTCAGGTTGCCTGGATGGAAAATCCTTTTGCAAACTTGTGTGAGGGAGCCGTCACAAGCTTAAGTGCAAAAGAGCACGACAGCCTCATTGACATGTCTTGTGACAGTGCTTTAAAATTGACATTTTCTCAAAAAACATTGACGGATTTCTGGATTCATACATTCTCCGAGTATCCTGATCTTTCTGACAAAGCTCTTAAGTTTTTGATGCCATTTCCGACAACATACTTATGTGAAGCAGGATTTTCTGCATTGGTGGCACTCAAGACAAAATACCGGAATAAGCTTAACGTCGAGCCTGATCTCCGCTTGCAACTTTCTTCCCTTCAACCCGACATACAGCGCTTAGTAAATGCTAAACAACACCAACCTTCGCATTAGGTGAGTGACAAAGATTGTTGTTTATAGTTTCATGTCTAATTGTCTTGTAAACAAGTTGAGATTTTCTTTGTGCATGTTATCCATTTAGCTAAATTTGTTTCATGGTTGTTGTTTTAAATTTATTTACATATTGCAGTTCCGTTTCCCTTTAATGTGTCTTTATTTATTTATTTATTTATTTATTTTTGCCTGCTCTCGATTTGCGCTTGTCACTCGAGTCTGACTCTAGTCTTGCTTTGTCCAGTGCTCCATTTCTCTGCCGGTTTTGACTGCTCGTTTCAACCCAGCTCTGCCTGTTCCATCTGACAGCTCTTCGGCTCGCTGACGTTCTACCCGCTGCCGACCTCTGCCTGGATTTGGTTTTCCCGTTTTCGAAATGTCAACCCGAACCTGTGGGGGCTTGCTGATCCGTTATGTATATTTTCTGTTTATTCAATACATTACCAGTTTATTCAATAAAGACAAATAACAGCCTTGCTTCCGAGTACTTAGTTAACCCGACACAAAAAGCGGGATCGTTTAAATTCTTTTGCAGTGGGGCCGCGGAAACATATATGTTTTGCTGTGTGGGCCGTGAGTTAAAAAAGGTTGGAAACCACTGGTCTAGTCTTTGCCAAGTTTTATGCTTATTTCCCCTGGTTAAGTTAATCTGACTTGTGTGTTTAGGAGGGTCATACAGGCTTTTTGTTTGTAATGGAAGCACAGGGTCTGTACTTGCAGCTTATTTGCCATGCTAATGGAAGCATTTTACCTTCCTCTCTAATCTCTTTTTTTCTTGGCTCTCACTGCAGTCTCCTCTATGCCAGGGTTTCTCAACCCAGTCCTTGGACCCCACTGCAGAGATCCACAGTTTTGCTCTGTCCAAGCTCTCAGCACAACAGTAAAAGGTGACTGTTTGGTTCATGCATGCAGGGATCTGGGACAGAGCAAAAACGTGGAGCTGTCTGGTGGGCTGAGGAATGAGTTTAGAAATGCTGCTGTATGAAGTATTAAACCATTTGACCGGTTGGATAAATGTTAAAATGTTTTCTCAAAATATAAAAAGAGATATTCTTCTGTTTTGCATCTCATTACAAGCAAACTTGTTTTTTGTTTTATGTCACTCTAGTATTTGATATCTAATTTTCAGTCTTCTGGCAATATAATCTGGTGAATGGGGAAAGACTTCCAGCAGGGGCTCCGGTTTCCTCCCACAGTCCAAAAGTGCGCAGGGTAGGTTAATTGGCAAATCTGAGTTGTGAGTGTTTGCGCCCTGCAGAGTGTTGACTCCTGCCCAGGGTTGGTTCCTGCCTACGCCTGTTGTTCCAAGGACAGGCTCCGGTCCCCCCCGCGACCTCAGTTTGGCTTGCTGTCTCCCCGCTTGGTTTTCTTTGGTTTACGTCTTCACTAGCCCCCTCGTTGCTTTGACTTGTGTGTAAGTTATGTATGTGTGATTGTATTGCTGCATAGGGAGTGACTGCTGTTTTGTTTTGCAAGTGTGTGTTGGACTCTGTTTATTTGGTTAGGGAGTGAGGTGGAGTGTTTGTCTTTTGGTTTCCTTTTATTTTGCACTTAGGTGAGATTAGCTGTGGGTCGCACTTGATAGTTGGGGATTTTGTTTGTTATTTTGGCTGTGGTCACTCCCAAAGTCTTTTGCACCGGGTTATTTGTTCAGTGTCAGTATTATATAATATAATAAAAATATCCCTTTGTCCACTGGTGTTCCCTTCTTGCCCTCACCCTGTTTGTCCCTTTATCCCATTCCCCTTTCCCGTGAATACTGTTACACTCCAACCCTAGACAGGATATCAAAACAGCATCTTACCTATTGTTTTAAAAGAGATGACGGATATTATTCATTGACCTTTATCTTTGCTATTTCAGAAATCCGTATCTGCCGGTGTGGTACCTTCTGACTGGAAGTATACACTGTAAAAAAAGGCAAAATTTGTCACAGTTTTAAACCATTTTATATCAGCCAATTTGACTACAGCATAATTATTTTTTTCCTCTTATGTTAAATTACAGAAAAGTTTTATCAAAACTACATTGCATAAACATTTTTACGCACAGTTTGTAAAATAACTGTCACGGGAGACGGCAGCGATCGCGGGCAGAGCGGCGATCGTGCGAGGCGAACGGGCAGAAAGCAGGCGGACGTCGGGGTAAACTGGGGTTTATTCCACAAACCGGGAGCAGGAGACATGAAACGCCGACTAACATCAATGACAGACACGGGTTAGTACAAATCAGGAACTTAAATACATGAAACAAGGCAGCAGGAAACAAGACACGACTGGGCACGATCAGGAAATCACACGTGGGTAATTAGGGGGCGTGGCACACAGGAGGAACGGACGGAGCAGGCGTCACAGAACCCCCCCCCAAAGGCGCGCTACACCGGGCGCGCCCGGGAGGAGGCGAAGGACGGGACGAGACCAGGGAACCAAAACCTGAAAAAACAAGAACCAAAACCATCAACGAGGGACAGGGAACAAGACAGACAGGCAAAACTGACACAAAGGCAGAAGCCAAGACAGGACACGACACAGGACAGGAAAAGCGGACACAGAGGGAACAGGCGGGACAAAAGGACCGGGAGTGAACGGAGGGAACCCAGAGGGAGAAGGAGGCACAGGAGGAGCGAAGGGACGAGGGACAAAGAATGGGGAAGCAGAGACAGAAGGGACCGAGGCAGGGAAGGAGGGAGAGAAGGCGGGGGAACGAAGGGGACACCCAGCGGGCGACGGGCGGCAGCCGGAGGGGCCGCAGACGGCCGGGAGGCCGGAGCCGGATGGGACCTCGGAGGGGCCGAGGAGGCAGGGCGAGGGACCAACAGAGGGGCCGAGGAGGGAGGCGAAGGGGACGCTGGCGAGGGCAAGGAGAGGGGGGGAGCCACCGCAGGCGGCGACGTCTTCCGCCGCGCAGGAGCGAGTGGACCCGCAGGCGACCGACGAGGAGTCAGCGGAGGGAGCGAGGCAGGGCGACGAGGCCTCGGAGGGGGACCCGCAGGCAACAGCCGACCAGGACGGCCAGGACTCGCAGGCGCCAACCGAGCCAGCGCGCAGGCGAGGGAGGGCGAGCCAGGGGGCCGGGCGGGAGGGACCCCAGCCCTGCGTCTGTGTCCCCGCCCCTTATGGGACACGGACATCACGCCCCTCGGTTGGGGCCGAGGATGCCGAGGCAAGGGCAGAGGAGTCACAGGAGCGGGGCCAGGGACAGGAGCGGGGCCAGGGACAGGAGCGGGGCCAGGGGGCGCCTCGGGAGCCGCTGCGGCGCGGTCAGGGGGCGCCACTGGAGCCGCAGCAGGGAGAGGGGGCGCCGGGACAGGAACACGGTCAGGCTGTGGGGCCGCCGGGACAGGAACACGGTCAGGCTGTGGGGCCGCCGGGACAGGAACACGGTCAGGCTGTGGGGCCGCCGACCCGGGAGCTGCAGGCTGCTGTAGTGGGAGCGCCGGCCCGGGAGCTGCAGCAGGCACGGGGAGCGCCTCGGGCGCGGGCGCCGGCTCTGGAACTGCAGGCGCGGGGTCCATCGACAGAGGCGGTCGTGCCCCTGTGGGAGCCCCCTCTCCAAGGCGCGCTCCTCCGGGCGCGTCAGGGAGCGAAGGCGGCTGCTCAGGCGCCAGAGCCGCAGGCAAGGGCGGCGGATCGGGAGCCGCTAGAGCGCGGTCAGGACTTGGAGCGCGGTCGGGACCTGGGGCTGCTGCAGGCGGAGGGGGCGCCTCTGGGGCTGCTGCAGGCGGAGGGGGCGCCTCTGGGGCTGCTGCAGGCGGAGGGGGCGCCTCTGGGGCTGCTGCAGGCGGAGGGGGCGCCTCTGGGGCTGCTGCAGGCGGAGGGGGCGCCTCTGGGGCTGCTGTAGGCGGAGGGGGCGCCTCTGGGGCTGCTCGGGCTGAGCAGGGCTGCAGGCACAGGAGGCGACTGCTCGGGCTGAGCAGGGGCTGCAGGCACAGGAGGCGACTGCTCGGGCTGAGCAGGGGCTGCAGGCACAGGAGGCGACTGCTCGGCTGAGCAGGGGGCTGCAGGCGGCGGTACCGGTAGGTCCCGTGCGGGCAAGACGGACGTAGCCCCTTTAAGTGCCCGGGGCACACGCGGGATAGCGTCCCGCACTGCGCGGGCCCCCTTGTTGGCCAGCCGCTCGGCGCCGGAAGTAGTACCGCTCGAGGGGCGGTAGCAGCTCAGCGGCGACTGGGTGTTCTCCCCGGACGGGGGAAGCTGCCTGCACAGGCAGCTTAGCTGCGGTGACGACGTCGAGGTCAGCCGGGGAGTCCTCCAATTCCCCGGTGAGGAGAGAAGCGGGGATGAGCGTGCACGCTCCCAGAACGATCGCAGGGGCGATCGCGTGCTTCTTCCTCTTCTTCCTCTTTGTCGTGCGAGTCGCGGAAGGCTGCTCCTCGTCCGGTGGGACAGACAGCAGGGGAACAGTCTCCGCGACGCATGGCGCGTCCAGCTCTAACCTCCGAGCTGTCCTCGCTTGGGTGAGCTCATGGAGGAGGGCGCGCACCTCTCCCAAACGATGCCCGCCCCTCCGATGGGGACATCGCCAGCAGGAGATCGCAGCTGTCGGTGGCCAATTTCAGCGCGACGGGGTCCTCCCGGACGTCGGGCTGGTTCAGCCAATGGTACACCTCTTGCAGCAGACCGAGACGTTGGCTCTCGGTCTGCTGCTGTGCCTTGTTCAGTGGGTCTGTCATTCTGTCACGGGAGATGGCAGCGATCGCGGGCAGAGCGGCGATCGTAGCGAGGCGAACGGGCAGAAAGCAGGTGGACGGCGGAAGTCGGGGTAAACTGGGGTTTATTCCACAAACCAGGAGCAGGAGACATGAAACGCCGACTAACATCAATGACAGACAGGGGTTAGTACGAATCAGGAACTTAAATATATGAAACAAGGCAGCAGGAAACAAGACACGACTGGGCACGATCAGGAAATCACACGTGGGTAATTAGGGGGCGTGGCACACAGGAGGAACGGACGGAGCGGGCGTCACATAACAGAGAAACCCCTTCATTGAAACTGGTCAATTTCTTTTCTGTATTTTTACAGAAATTAAACTTATGGTCATATGCTTTATCTGTAAAATTTTAATGGTTTTATTGTACCAACATGTGTTTTAGTAAAACGAAGGCACAACAGCTGTTTTCTATAATTTTGCTTTCATTAACTTTAATTTTACATTCAGTGTACATAAAATCTACATTGTTTTACTGTAATAAACCAGATATCCACCATAATTGTACTGTGTTGTTGGATATATACGAAATGGTTTGCACAGAACTAAGGTTATAAACATTAAAAAATGACTTAAAATTAGAAAATATAGACCCTATATTATAGGGAATATGCGAGTCATCTAATTGATATTGTAACGAACCCAAACTACAGTAGCGTCAGAGGCTGTAAACGGAGAACAGATCACCACCAGACTGCAGCTACAATTACAAAGATAATTTTATTCAGTACAATTCATGCAGCGACCCATCGGGTCGGATCTGGATTCACAAAGAGTTCGGTCCCGCTTTCTCCCCGTAGCACACCACCCCCTTTTTAAGCGTGTGTTAACCCACGCTACCGCACAGTAAATCCCGCACCACACACATCCCCATTAGGGCACGGCACACCAATAGCACTGCAATGCACAGTAATCCCCACACTTCGGGCACAGGCAAGCGTTACGGGACCCGAACTGCCTCTATAGTCTAAATCTGATCGCATTTCACCGGTCTTATCCTGCCTTCATTGGCTACCAGTTAAGTCTTGGATTGATTATAAAATACTGCCCTTAACCTATAAAGCACTGAATGGTCTTGCACCAGAATACTTAGTGACCTGCTGACCTCTTATAACCCTCCACGCTTGCTTCGTTCTCAAGGCACAGGATATCTGTTAGTACCTAGGGTAGAAAGAGCTACGGCAGGCTGCAGAGCTTTCTCCTATAGAGCTCCTCAGCTGTGGAATGGTCTTCCACCGGATGTGCGGGTTTCAGGCTCACTCTCAATATTCAAGTCTAGACTAAAAACACGCCTGTTTAGTTTAGCTTATAGGGACACTAGTTCTGACTCTAGCTATTTCCTCACTCCCAGTCAGACCTGTAGTGTGAGGTGTAGAGCTGGGTGGGGATCGGTGCCATTGGCTTTAGATAAACTGAACTGTCAGCGCTGTCACTCTAGCTTCACCATCCCTTGTGGAACTGGAGTGCTGACATTTCAGGGACTCCCCATGCCTGCATTCCCACTTGCCTCTCCCTCCTACTTATGCTGCCATTGCCATATCTGCCGGAGCTTGCACTACACACTTCAAAAAAAGGTTAGGTGGTACATTGGGCGGAGCTTAATTCTCCGCTTCTGACGTCATAAGAGGAAGTGGCGGATCCTTGATTCTGATTGGTCGAGGGTTTATGCCCATATATGGTATCAATACATGCTTATGCACGTCGTTGCCGATAGGGGGGTTTGGGGGATTAAACTTTAATAGAATAAAAATACATTACATGTATTTTATTAATGTGCTTTTTTAATTACGTTTTAAGGTATAATAAAACATAGAGCAGGATGAAGGCAAGCTAGCGCATACACGTTCAGCGGGGTCGTCCGGCCGGCCCCGTGTTGTAAGCACCGCGGCGTATTTTAAAAGAAAGCACCAAAATGTTTTAAAAGAAGAAAGCACCAAAAGAAGGAAAACTTTAGGGTTATTTTAAAAATAAAAGCAGTGTGAATTTAAACAAACAGGTCCGAAAGAAGCAGCAGAAGAACAATTTAAACAAGCGCAAACGATAGCAGCACAACCAAACCAATAAACATACAGCCCGTCGTTTTAAAAGAAGCGATCACTCATTACATTTAACCAACACGAAAGACTTTAGTTATATTTACCAGGTTTGAGAAAGCATGTAAGCGGCAAACTTTAAAAAGAAATAGGACGAAACGACCCCGGAGACCCGCCACATGCGACTACTCTGTTTGAACAACGGCGGTCGAATGGACGATCGCTAGTCCGGCGTTTGGCGCATGCGCACCCACGCCGACGCCCCTTTAAAAATGGCTACGCCGGCGGAGCGCCTGTTTTAGCAAATAAAACCCCTATAACCGTAATGTTTTTAAGTAATGAAGCACATTTCTGTCAATGTGAATAATAAAGTAAAGCGCTCTGAGCATTTTCGATAGCAATAATCAGGAA